>NW_026294402.1:4372738-4557738 GCF_007827085.1 Peromyscus californicus insignis
TGCATGAGGTATTTCCTGCAACTCTTCCAAGAAGTGAATTCTGTCTTGCTGTGGATGAGATCAGTTCTTAATTTCAGTGAATCATGGATATACCTTCCTGTGTGATTGCTCCTACCAGGAAGCTAAATTTCCTATGTCCTTATTGTTCTCCAACCAGATTCAGTGATAAGTACTTACTGGGTATCTATTACCCTCAAGGTAGTTTTCAACACCAGGAAAACAAAACAAACAAACAACAACAAAACAAAAAACTTCCATTTTCCCACTTTCTAGCCCAACACAGTTGTGTTCCTCTTATGATTCTTGAGTAAATTCAGTATTTGAAAGGATTTCCTTACAATATTCACCACAATATCATTCTCTTTATGGATCCTTGAGCGTCATCCGCTTACAAATTCAATGTCTGACATTCCCGTTAGGTCAAAGGGCAGGGACCGATGACAGTGAGCAGCTGTCCTGTCACTGGAGTGCCTAACTGTCTCAACAGCATAAGGAGGTTAAAGAGTACTGTCCTCATTTCAAATGGAACACCCAAAAACCAAGCCACAGACTAGGACAGAGTCAGGGTTTGGTAAAGATAAAGACATGGTGTGGGGGTGGGGGTGGGGGTGAGGGGCAGTGCTCCTTCTCTTCCTATCTGAGGAGAAGAGTCCAGAGCTCTAACATCTTTAGGAAAGGGGAAGAAAGGAGAACAAAGCATAGGACATATGTGTGTGAAGAAGCCATACTGAATCTGTTGTTTTGTATGATTACCTAAAAATCAATATTTGCTTGTTTGTTTGTTTATTATGTATGTCCCTGTGTGTGCATGCATGCCGTAGTAGGCATGTGAAGGCCAGAGGACACTTCCAATCATCTGTCCTCACCTTCGACCACATGGGCTCCTGGAGACCAAACTCAGATATCAGGTTTGGGAGCAAGTGTCTTTGCCTACTAAAGCCCTAAAAAATTAATTAAAATTAACATTAGGAAGTAGCCAGCATGTCTCAAGTCTAGGGAGATTGGGGGGACAGGTGTCTAAATTATAACCCACATGTACCCTCATACATTTCATCTAGAAGCGACTGGTGGATTGAAAGGCGTCAAACAGAGCCCTGACCACACTGCAGCCGCATTCTAAAATTCTACTTCGAGAGTTTTACTCTCTGATTTGTAAATGTTTCCATTCTTTAAATACGTCATCAACTGAGAGGTGGAAATGTACAAATGGGATGGTTGAGTCGGGGATAGGGGAAGGAGATGGGGAGACTGCGGAGGCAAAGCCCCCCTCTTCAGGCAGCATAGACGATGAGGAAGTCAGCTCCAGAATCTTTCCAGACATCCAGCTGGGATTGGGTTTCAGTTCCAGTGTCTGAAGATCTCAGCACACATAGAACCTAAGCCTGCACATAGAGCAAGCATCAAAGCATGCTGATGCTATGAACTTTCTCTTGTATTTAAATCAGCATTTAAAGATTCATGTATTCGAGCAAAAATACTTTCTTTACACATTCTTTTAAAATTTCCTTTAAAGCACTTCATCTATAATGGGTGTAAGGAAATCAGAGTAAGGACTATTGACAACATCAAGCTTTCCAAACTCTGCTAATGGAGTTGTCTCTGTGTGCTTGATAGATTTGTTGTTCTTGTATCTTACCTTCACTAATAGTAGAAGTTCAGGCTCACTGGTCACTTCGAGGAAATATACTAGAGATGCTTAGGTGAGGGATGAGTTAGGTGACACTTTGACCCACAGTTAGTTCACATGACTCTGAAGTAAAGCAAGGGATGATATCAACTGTGAGTCACTCAGGATTTCATGTTCACAGATCCGGCCTAAAGGGCTATATAAAGCGGACTTTAAGGGAACTTGCAGTAAGGGAGCAGAGTGACCAGCAGGCCCTGCCAAAAGAACCTGGTCACAATGAAGTTTCTCATGCTGATTGTGGTCTTGCAGGTGTCTGTCTCTGGGGCCATTCCTGTGAATGAAACAAAATTTGCTGAGGTAAGTATTGACAGGATTGCCCTGGTCGGGCCTTTGTCTGTGATATTTACTGAATATGCAAGCTTTATTTTGAAAAGTACTATTTGATTTGAAAATTAGCATAAATAGCTGTTTTCTTTTTGGCATGTTTTGTTTTCTATAGAGGAATATAAAAATGAAGTGGTGATTTAAAAGCATCTTATTAAATTGATGAATAATTGTGCCATCTACAAAAAGCTTTGGGTAAATAATTTTAGCTCAATATTATTGGACTACACTTACGATAGAGTGCTGTATTTTGATTGCCCACCTCATTTTGTCTTTTATTTACAGTAGTAATTTAATGTCCATTAAAGATGTGAGATTTGGACATGGCTTAATCTATGTAGATGCTTCAAATTTTCATGATAGTTACAGCATGCTCCCTCTATGTTTACCTCAGATGTTTATTCATAAATATTTAAAAATAAAATTTGAAAAAATATTACCTTTTTATAATGAAATAAAATTGAGCCCCTATTTTCTAAAATTACATACATTCCTTTTTGAGACAGGGTCTGCTGTGTTGTCTAGTCTAGCCTTGAACTTGTGGCCTCAGGTGGTCCTTCTGTATTGGCCTCCTCAGCAGTTGGCTCTATTTTCTAACCTTATTTTTACTTTGAATTTATCCAAGTCTTCCATTGTGTCAAGACTTTCCCCAAAGCTGTGGCTCAAGTCCAGACCTCCAAGCATGCCAGGCATATGCTCCAACACTGAGCTACCTCTCCCAACTCAGTAAAGTTTTGATACCAGCTTAAATGGCTATAAATCTATAGACAATATAGATTTTGCCATTTACAGTGTGCCCTTATACACTAGATGCCAAAATGGTGCTAAAAATCCAGAAGCAAGCCGGGCGGTGGTGGCGCATGCCTTTAATCCCAGCACTTGGGAGGCAGAGCCAGGCGGATCTCTGTGAGTTCGAGGTCAGCCTGGGCTACCAAGTGAGTCCCAGGAAAGGCGCAAAGCTACACAGAGAAACCCTGCCTCGAAAAACCAAAAAAAAAAAAAAAAAAAAAAAAAAAAAAAAAAAAAAAAAAACCCAGAAGCAAGTCTGAAGAAGCAGAATAATAAATAGTTTTCCCACTGGGCTTTTGGGAATCTAATTATTTAAGACATGTTTAAATAGCATAGGAAGTTAAATTTTTTTCTTCCTTGTAATTGATTGTCTAAACAATAATAATGTAGGCTGTGATGAAAACATCTGGTCCAGGAGCACCAACCTGCTGTTGACCATGCTTGCAGAGGTCCAACAGAAACCTGGCAGTGTACACGTGTACTGTGTAACTATGTACATTACCTGTGTTTTGTCTAGGAGTACTTGACAAGACATTACAACTTTCAAGAGGACAGAATTCTGAAGACAAAATCCAAAACCAATGGAAACACGCTAGAAGAAAAAATCCAGGAAATGCAGCAGTTCTTCGGGCTGGAAGCGACTGGGCAACTGGACAGCCCAACTCTGGCGATGATGCACACACCTCGATGTAGTGTGCCTGATGTACAGTATCGTATGGCGGTGCCGGGGAGGTCACGATGGATGAAGCGTCACCTCACCTACAGGTAATGTCAGTGTATGCCCCATTGAACTCTACTTTCCCAAGGGTGTGGCTTCTAGAAGCCTAAAACTTTTAGCTACAAGAAAGTTTTAAATCTAAGAGTAGCCTCTGTAAGTTGTTAACACTACAGCGTTCATTGTCTCCAGGCTGGTATGATGGCTCAGTGGAGAAAGCGCTTGTCATACAACCATGAGGATTGTATGACAATCCTCAGGTTCCAAGAAGCCATGTAAAAGCCATTATAGGCATGGTGGCTGCCTGTAATCCCAGCACATGGGAGGCAGAAACAAGGGATGCCCAGGGCCAGCTGGCTAGCTAGACTAGTAGAATCAGGTTCTCTGGTTTTAGTTGAGAGACCCTGCCTCAATAAGCAAAGTGGAACGTGACTGAGGAAGACATCTGAGTCAACTGCAGGCCTCTACATGCACGCACGTACGCACTACACACACCTCTACACATATAGGAACTCCTTATCTCTATGAGGAGAGCTGCTCACTGAAGGAAGACTGGCAGCCATTTGCCTGTCAGTCAGTCAGTCAGAGTAGAAAAGCTGCAAACAAAGAGAATGAAACCATTCGATTCAGAATAGAGACAAGACAGGAGAAGTCTGCAGAATATTAAAGACGGGTAAATGTGGAATTGGGGCACAATGGGGACTTGTGTTTATGAAAGTGAATCTTTCACAATAATTACTAGTAAATTATAAACAAGAGGAAATTAAATTACATTTTGATTGATTAAAAAAAGTTTTCAAAAAAAAGTGGTTTGAACTTCAACCAATTTGTTTTCACGTGGACTGTGAGTATGTGAGGAAGTTCTTTCTGCAGGTGTAGGTGCAGAACTGAGAGGCTGGAAAAGACAAGATTAACCCTTGGTGTGCTGGTTGTTCCCTCGTTATTTAACATAGGATCTATAATTACACGCCTGACATGAAGCGTGAGGATGTGGACAACATATTTCAGAAAGCTTTCCAAGTCTGGAGTGATGTGACCCCTCTGAGATTCAGGAAGATTTATAAAGGAGAGGCTGACATCATGATACGCTTTGCATTCGGAGGTACACAACCTGAGCTCCCCCCGGCCCCCCCCCCCCCCCCCCCCCCCCCCGTGTCATTTGTCAGGCTGTGTGACAGATGGAGCTGACTAACGACTTTCTTTCGTTTTAAAAAGCTCATGGAGACCCCAATCCTTTTGATGGCAGAGGGGGTACAATAGCCCATGCATTTTACCCTGGACCTGGTATTCAAGGAGATGCACATTTTGATGAGGCAGAAATCTGGAGTAAAAGTTCTCAAGGTAAGAGAGAAAAAAAATGAAAACTAACTAAAATTAAATTTAAGGTATGTTCTGATCTTGAAACAATAGATTCTGACAAAATATTATAGTCTTAAATAACAAATTCTGATTGTTCACCTCTAAATCAAATTTAACATTTTATGTATTTAGTCCAATTTTTCCTCATTGCAAGTCAGGGGTATTAGGTATGATTGTGTTAGAGATCATCTGTAAGAATCACCAAGCTTATACGAGCAAGTTCTGTACTGTAAACTCTTAGAAAGGGGAAAGTTGCTGTTTGAGTTTTGACCAGTAAAATCTATAAACTTAAAAGCGAACACTAATTCTGTAATTGATCATATGTTAACAATTTCTTAGATTCATGATGACCTGCAAAGATATTTATAGAAAATTTACAGATCCCTGTGGAGAAGTAGAAGCTCATATGTAGTCTTGGAGTCTTGCATGATCTTGGGATACCATTTCCAGAATGTCCAATCAATCAATTGGGACTATAACTCACTATCCCACTCAGATAATTGGGACTGAGGTTAACCTACTATTTATTATTCATTATTTATTATTAGAGGTAATCCCTAATCTAAGAAAATTTAAGCCATCATCTCAACAGCTTTTCTAATATCTCTTGGAAATTCTCAATTATACAATTCATTCATGTGGAAAACATAGGGAGAAATTCAAGTGTGGTCTCTCCACCCTGAATGCCCCTTCTCTGACTGATATTTTTCATGTGAGGTATAGCTATATTTTTACATATACCATGTCTGCTAGGAAGGTAGACACACATCTAAAGCTTTGACACACAGCCTAGAGCTTATCACGTTTTGGATAAGGACATTTTGAAGGCTGCAGGGGAATGTCATATATGATCCAGTACTTGCTGAACTACAAATCCTCAATCAGACATGCTCCATGTGTCTGAGTTTTTTTCCAGGGTCATTTGGTGACTGCTTGTAAGCTCTTAAAGTAAGAATGCTTTGGAGTTCTAATGGACCCTAGAAACATAAATCAATGCAGCTGCTCTCACCTGAGGAGACCAAACAAAAGTCAGTGGCAAGTCTGTGCAAAAGCAGGGGCTAGAACATGTACTATTGGCTCCTGGCTTTATTTTTAAAATTGACTTGACTCTATACTATAAAAAAAGGTGATTCTGAAAATTCTATGTGGCCTAGGCTGGCCTTGAACTCATGGTTCTTCTACGTCACCTTCCTGAGTTGGGATACAGGCATGCAGTACCATGCCCAGTATTGATGTATTGTTTTGAACCAGTAATGAAGAGTCTGATCAATGCTTGCTGAGTTTCCGTTACAGTGTTGAGTGGTATTTTTTATTCAGAGACAAAAAGGGCAAATTCTACCCAGGAGCATATAACCTAACAGAAATAGCAGACAAGCAGAAAGTCCCTGTTTGAAGATCAGGACTGATGAGAGTTAACTTTACAAAACATTATGACCTTGAATTCCTAGGCTTAGTCAATCCCCGTGTCTCAGCTTCCCAAGTGGTTAGAACAACAGACACATGACATTGTCCCCAGCTTTAAGAAAGATTTAGAAACAATGTGAGCTACCAAACATACCTGTGACTTACATTTTGGAAGATTCATGCCAGAACATATTCCATTTGTTTGGAAATGAAATGGTCCACAACTTTAGACAATTTTGGCTCCAAAGAGACATTTTCAGACATTTTTAGTTGAAAACAGAAGTGAGGACTCATACTTCCACAGAGTGGTGCAACTAGAGATGTCTAAATATCTGTAACAGAGGATTGCTCTGCTACTTTTGTAGCCTATATTGACAACAATATTGAGACTGAGAAAAGCTATTTGAAAGAGTGGGGAAATAAGTAAAGGATTCTCAAATGTTCCCTCTGCTGTGTTAGATGTTGTATTATTTCCTTCAAAATGACAAGACAATGGGCTAGCAAGATGGCTCAGAGGTTAAGAGACCACACTGAGCTTATAGAGGACCTGAGTTCTATTTTCAACACCCGCGTCATGCAGCTCACAACTGCCTGTAACACTAGCCCCAGGCAGATCCAACAACTTTGGTCTCTACGGGCACCTGCACTCAAGTGGCATAGCACAGCATATTCACAGTGGGATGACATTCAGCCACTAATGGATGGACTCCTATCACATGGATGGAACTGGGTTATGAGTAAAAAGGTCAGGCATAGGAAGATGAGAACCTCACTATCTCGTTCACATTGAGACATGAGAAAAGTTAATCTCATAAATGCTGAGAGCAGAATGGTGGTTACCAGTGGCCAAGGAGAAAGGGGAGGCAGGTGGGTAATGGTTGATCCATTAGTACTAAGTCACAGTTAGGAGCATGGAGCCCCACTCCAAGCTCTATGGCACAGCAATACAACTACTGTTTATTTCAAAAGCCTGGAAGAAAGTATTTTGAGTGTTTTTGCCACAAATAAATGGTACCTATTTGAAGAGACGGATATCTTTATCCTGTCTTAAACATTATGCAGTAAGTGTAGACATCAGAACATCACACAGTACCCCATAGACATGGACAATTTCATGTGTGAATTAAATAAAAGGTGACAGTCTATTTCACAACTTGATTCTTTTACCTTCTTGCCTCTTAGACACAAACCTGTTCCTTGTTGCCGTTCATGAGCTTGGCCATTCCTTGGGGCTGCAGCACTCCAACAATCCAAAAGCAATAATGTACCCCAGCTATGGTTTCCTTGACCCCGACACATTCCGCCTCTCTGCTGATGACATACGTAGCATTCAGTCCCTCTATGGTAAGTCAGACCTTATAATTTGCCGTACAAGGCCATGCATGTTTATGAATAATCTCTGATATTTATATTTGGAAAATTTGACTATCTCATTTTGAAGCCCGTGTGTACCCTGTGAGACAGGCTTCAGAGACACTGTCTTCATTTTGTTTCACATTTGGAGTGTTTCCTAACAGTGGTACCACCGCTCTGTTGATTGGGCTTCCAGAGAAAGGAAATTCAATTATTCTCCTCCGTGATGATGCAACTCAGCGGGACAAACTCTTCTGGGCATGCTTCTCATGAATTTCATAAGAGACACAACTCTTTTTTATTTTCCTTTAAGAAACAGAATATTTAAAAAGACCAGCTTTTCCTCTTACAAAACTCCACCAAATGAACATCAAAATGTATTTTCAGGACCCCCAGCGAAAAAACCACCCTTGGCAAATCCTAGCAGACCACTATCAACTGTCTGTCAGCAAAGCTTGAGGTTTGACGCTGTCACAACAATGGGAGATAAAATCCTTTTCTTTAAAGATCGGTATGATTATTTTCATATCTAATCAATGTTATGGGCTGTATGGTTAAATTTGTTAGTTTTTTAAATTTGTTTGTTATGGTTTTTTTTTTTTTGTCAGAAGATATTTGAAAGGATGTAGATCAAATTTGTAAGGCAGGGACATGGACTTGATTCCCAAGTTTTGGAGACATCTTAGATTTTTGAAAAACTGGTGTGATGTTGTTTGTGTTGACTAGGAAGCTAGTGTGTGAAAAAATTAAATTTGTAGTAGGAATCTGGCTGGGAATTAAAAGACAGGAAGTGGAGAAGCCCAGGTAAAAATGATGAGGTCTCAGTGGCTGGGGAGATGGTTCTGTTGGCAAGGTACTTGGTGTTCAAAGAAGAGGACCTGAGATGAATCCCCAGCATCCACATAGAAATGTCCAGGGGCAGCTGCACGGACTGTGAATCCGAGTGCAGGGGAAGGATAGCAGGGTCACCGGGGCTTGTGGAGTCTAAACCAGTCTAATTGAACCCAAAACCTCCAGGCTCAATGAGAACACGTCTCAAAAGATAAGCATGGGACAGTGGTTGAGGAAGAAACCTGTGGCCTTCACACACAAGTGTACAAACACACATACATATACATGAACACCTACACACACACACACACACACACACACACACACACACACACACACACACACACAAAAGTCTGGAATTAAGGCCTTGAAAAAGCTCCTGTGCCGACTTCCTTGCATACTTGGAGAATTCCAGAATGACTCCAGTCTCTGTTTTGGAGCAGAAATGGAGACAGATGCTGGATTGTGGGGAGGGAAGTGAGGAAGGCTAATGTGTGGGAGGCAGGATGGATGCTTCTTCTTTTGAGACGATAAAACAATAACTTCTTCCATTTATAAAACCAACTAACAGGTTGTGAGACCTCACTAGAATCTTAGATCCCTGGAGTCCAGGCTCTGGATATTTCTTTTTTTGTGTTTCCTGTTTAAGTCATTGTCATTATCTGAACTGATTCAAGTTCTCTTTCATGGTGCTGTCATGCAGAAATCCATGGAATAGAGTATGAAAATAAATACTGAATCATTTCACAAGTTCCCATTTGTGTTTTGAAAAATATGAGTCTACAGCAATTTTTCGTATATATTAAATGCATTTCCTGTCAGATTCCTCTGGTGGAAGCTTCCTTGGAGTCCAGTCACCAATGTTACTGCAATCTCTTCCATGTGGCCAACCATCCCATCTGGTATTCAAGCTGCTTGTGAAACTGAACGCAGAAATCAACTCTTTCTTTTTAAAGGTAACTCCAATGCTTGGTTCTGCCACTGAGAACACTTTAAGGAAAAGAATCAGTGAAGGAAAGGGTACCACTTTTTGTAGATAGAGACTAAAGACAGCACTCCAAACTTCTGTAATCATAGCTCTGAATGGTAAGTTAACGTACAAGCTCAACTATACAAGAAATACGCCCAACCTTTGGGATAAGTTATGAAATATGAGATGATGGAACTTAAAGCATCTAAGCAATAGAGCCACAGGAGGTAAACCAATGACTGAGAACAAAAACAGAAACATTTCTCAGTCACAGAGAAACTACTTACCATGGATGGAATCTCAGGGTTACTCACTTCCCGCTCTAGCACAAATAAAATTAATTTAAGAACTCTACACAAGAGAAATGATTTATAGTAAGTCAGTATTTTTATTATTTTTTTTTTTGGTGTGACTCTGTTGTTCCCTCTGTGTTTGTCCTTATAGATGACAAGTACTGGTTAATAAACAACTTAGTACCAAAGCCACACTACCCCAGGAGCATATACTCTCTGGGCTTCCCCAAGTCTGTGAAGAAGGTCGATGCAGCTGTCTTTGATCCGGTTCTCCGTAAAGTCTACTTCTTTGTGGATAAACAATGCTGGAGGTGAGGTCCCATGGCTGGTACCCTATCCACTAAGATTTGTGAGGCAGGCACAGAATGGAATTTCCAGAAGGCAGTTTTTCTATGAAAGTTTCAATACCTTTGTCTTTTTTGGGAGAGGCAGCAAGAGAAAATGGGTCTGAAACAGTCACTGTCAGCCTGGTTCTTTTCTCCAGGCCTTTGTTTTCTGAAATATTTTCATTCTGGAGAGTGTCTGGACTCCAAGACTCCTTCCGGTAATTGGTGGCCCCAGAACACAAAATAAGGAACCTGCCCTTTGAGTGACAGAGAGGCAGGGGGAGACCAGGCACTCATTCCAGTAGTAGTCTGGTTGTTTCCCCTGATGTCGAAGGAGAGAGGGATCGTCGTCCCTGTCCCCTTCTGAGGAAAACAATCAGGAGCTGTATTGCTTGCGTGTTGACATAAGACATGACAGAGAGTACGAAGATAGTAAAACCTCTATGTTTTCTTGAATATTTAAAATTCAAAATCTCATTTCAACTGAACGTCACATAGTTGTCACATAAATTGGTCTGCCAACTTTAGCCTTCCTTGAGAAAGAGGACTTATGATTTCACCAGATAAGATTTTCTGGAGAGGTGACAAACAGGTATAATATATTGCGATCCAACATTCCTAAAAATTCATCTGATTACAGGCTCCCCTTTACACTTCCAACCAACCAAAGAATTTCCTTTTCCTAAATGCCAGAGGGCCAGTGTTGAGCAAGCGACAGTTGGAGAACTAAATTGAGTGCGAAATAAGATAATAAGCATGTTCAATTGTCATGTGGAAGTCTAGAGAAAACTGACTCTTTTCACTCAGTGATAAAAGAGACTTTATAGGGGAAAAGTACAGAGACAGCTAGCCAAACTAGTGGAAATGCATGAACTGTGGACCAACAGCTGAGGAGCCCCCATGGTACCAGACTAGGCCCTCTGGATAAGGGAGACAGTTGTTTAGCTTGAACTGTTTAGGGGGCCCCCAGGCAGTGGGATCAGGACCTGTCTCTAGTACATGAGCTGGCTTTTTGGAGCCTAGTGCCTATGGTGAGACACTTTGCACAGCCTTGGTGCAGGGAGGAGGGGCTTGGACCTGCCTCACCTGAATGTACCAGGCTCTGCTGACTCCCCATGGGAGACCTTGCCTTGGAGGAGGTGGGAATGAGGGGTGGGTTGTGGGGGGAAGGCTGGGGGGCAGGAGGAGGGAGGAGAGGGGTATCTATGGTTGGTAGAAAAATCTTTTAATTAAAAAAATAAAGTAATGCACTAGAGTGCATATTAATTTAAAAAGAGACTTTATGGAAATACTAGGACCTCACTCTCCAGTGTGGACATGATGTGTTTTACTTTTAGTTTTTCTTTAACATGGATGTTCAAAACCTGTTGGTTCTGTGACTCTTTAGCCCTGCTTCTTTTCACCATGGGAGAAAAATCAATAATTATGTGTCTCGCTAGAAAGGATTTTCAAAAATGGTGGCAGGCAGCTAAGTCACTGGGCCAGTGAGTGCTGTCACACAAGTATCAAGCCCTCTTCAATGCTGAGCTGCGGGGGAACCCTGGGAGGGTGGGCAGGTTTGAGGGGAGTCACCGTCCGAGTTTTGACTCCTGTGCTGACTTAGGGAAAAATCAACCACCTGTTTCGGTCTTTGAACTTTTCATGAGTACATTTAAAACACTTTCAGGAAAGATGAATATATGCCTCATGTTGATGAAGTCCATATTCTCATTGTGCTCCTGCTGGCCATTTCCTCCCACAGGTATGATGTGAGGCAACAGTCCATGGACCCTGCTTACCCCAAACCTATTTCCACACACTTCCCAGGAATTGGGCCTAAAATTGATGCGGTGTTCTATTTCAAAAGTAAGTAGCTGGGAAAAAGATGAGAAGCCACATTTTCAAATACGATAATGCAGACTGGGATCCAGAGTGGGGGTAAGGTGCTCCAGTTTGTGGTGTGAATATGTTCAAATTCAGCCTGAGCAAACTTGCCTGTTGGTGTCACAGAGCTAAGACACAGCCCACATTGTGTGAGATGAGGTGCACAACACATTTAACAAGAACAGAAATCAGCGTTTTGTTCCTTCTCTCCTGAGTGGACCAACATTTGAAAACAGATTTGAGTTCTCCCGAGCCTTTTCCTCCTTCAGGATCCCTGTGTGCTTGACCTGGACCCTGTGTCCTCTCTTGGGACCTCCACCCAGAGAGTGACTAGCCGAGGGTGAGAGCAGGGTGCACTGACAAGGGCCCCCAACACTGACATCTCAATCACACCTTCGGTAGTCTAGATAACCTTTAAAATCAGCTCTAAGTTTTAAAGAAACACAAGTAAGAATTAAAGAATGGGATTTGTTTCCATTTTAGGACACTATTACATCTTCCAAGGAGCCAATCAACTGGAATACAACCCCCTACTACATCGGGTCACCAAAAAGCTGCAAAGTACAAGCTGGTTTGATTGTTAGGAATGATGCAGTTAAGAGTGTTGGCCAGTTCTTCAGTTTAATAAGTACTTACCACATGTTCACCGTGTGCTCAAGGTGTAACTGCATGACAGTAATGTAACATGAAATAAGGTGAGGCGTACAGGCCACAGATAAATATTTACACAGAAAAATGCTTTCTACCAAGTTTAACCTCTTTTGGTACATTTTTCACTTGATTCAATTCTTAATTTTGAAAGCAGGTATCTCTAAAGGCAGCCAGGTTTCTCTGTAGGTGTTTTCTAACAACCTCAAGTGGGAAATTAGAATTACTTCCTTGTCTAAATTTATAAACTGAAATTTAATATGTATTATTTTGTCAAATAAATTTAAAGAAAGTAGTTGGCTTTTGATTTTTTCTTTAAAAAATGTTGTGTGTGTGTTGACTGCATGTATGTATATGCACCACGTGTGTGCAGTGTGGGGAGAGGGCATCAGATCCCTAGAAACCGGAGTTTCAGGTGGTTATGTGCAGCCTGTGAGTGCTGGGGCTTGAACCTGGATCCTTGGGAAAGCAGCTGTACTCTTAGTCTCCGTATCACTGCTCTGGTCTTGGTTTTTAATATTTTTTTTTGAAAAATAGAATGAATTTTGAAAATAACTCTGGCTCCCAAATAAAATCTTTCTGTGACTATACCAAGGAGTCAATAGCGATGTGACAGCAAGAAAAAGTTGGAGCTTAAAGTCCTTTTGATCAATTGTGTAAGGACACCGTTTAATCCTAAGACAAGGAAGCATTCTCTAGCCTGCACATGACCCCGAGAATAACAGAGGAGGGAGGATGGAATGGGATGTCCGTTCTTGTTAGAGCCGTGTTGTAGCTAAAGTTTTCCTGCCTGGCCCACAGTCAGGACAAATCTCTCTCACCCGCCAGTCCCACGGCCGCTCAGACCCGACCAAGTAAACACAGAGACTTATATTGGTTACAAACTGTATGGCCGTGGCAGGCTTCTTGCTAACTGTTCTTACAGCTTAAATTAATCCATTTCTATAAATCTATACCTTGCCACATGGCTCGTGGCTTACCGGCATCTTCACATGCTGTTTGTCATCATGGCAGCTGGCAGTGTCTCTCTGACCCAGCCTTCCACTTCCCAGCTTTATTCTCCTCCTTGTCCCACCTATACTTCCTGCCTGGCCACTGGCCAATCAGTGATTTATTTATTGACCAATCAGCAACACACTTGACATACAGACCATCCCACAGCACCAGAGCGGCTGCGCCATTGCTGTGTGGCCTTACAGGACACTAGCCTCCTTAAACATGGGTGGAAGTGTGAGTAGCACACACCTCTAAGTTTGTTGTGGGGGCAAATACAACCTGGTGAGCCCCTCGTACCTGTGTCCTGTGTTGCCCTGACACCTAGGCTCCCTGTCCTCTCCACTGTGTATGCTGTAGTGCTCGCCTTTAAAGCTTACAGGTTTGTGAAATATGTCCGGTCTTAAAACTGACTGATATATGGACCCAGATACAGAAAGCCCTCCACAGCAGATGAGCATCTATTCACTTTTGAAGAGTGAGCTGAGCTGAGGTAGTAGGGATGAGGGGAAGGGGCTCCTTAGCCTTCATGTCTCAGATGAGTGTTGATCGTCATCATCAGCTTGATGGGATCTGGGATCATATAACAGAGCCATGAGGACCGTCCAAAGAAGATAGACTGGGGGAGGAATTCCTGCTTTCAGAGTGGATGGCAGGTTTACTACATTAAATCACACCCACGGTGGAAAGAGCAGCACTTCGTCCTGATGAGGACAGATACTTAAATTCAGGTTACGAGTTTGCATTTCATGTACGTAATGCTTCTGCCCAAACTATCGCCCAGGGACCTACAGAACACCTTATCCATCATCATGTGTTCTGTACAGCATTGTTTCTGACCAGGGAACTCATTTCACCGCCAAAGCGGGATAGCAGCAGTAGGTCATGTTCGTGCTCGTGCAGTTCACCGGTCTGATCATGTTCCATACAGTCCTGACACAGTTGACATGCTGTAAGCCTTTGGTTAATTTCTAGATTTTTTTTTTCTTTTCAGTGTTAGTGATGAACCCAGGGCCTTGTGTATGCTAAAAAGGCACTCTACTTTCAAGCTACATCCTCACTGTTATTAAGATTCTGAAAATGTTGCTTTGGTAGCTTGGTGCTAGTGGGTTTTTTTTTTTAAAACACTAAAAAACTAGTGTTGCTAGGTGTTGCTTTGATGAAAAGGGATATCTGATTGTCCTTATTCTATCACCCTAGATGACAGGGCTCTTAAATTATTAATGCTAGTGTCAACAGCAAAAAGATTTTTAAGACCCTAATTGGTGCTACTATTCTCACAGTAACTTTGTCAAAAATAGTTATTTCAAAAAGCATAGTATTTATATTAAAATTGACTTAGCAGATTCAATAGATAAAGTATTTTCTTAACTCCCACTAGGGCAAATGTTTCCTGAGATAGCCTAACAATTAAAAGCTCCTTAAAGTCTTGGTGGTTTTTAAGGATAGAGAGGCGGCCATGGACCAACTGTGAGAACTTCCTATTAATAGGTGGATTCTATTAATTTAAAAATTCTTACATGGTCTTTATTTAAAGGCATTTCTGCCACTCACTCTCTAAGACCATCTTTGCTGGCAGGTTCTTGGTTAGCATGACCATCCTTATGATTTTGAAGACGTTGTGCATGTCTTTAATTTCCTATTTTTTACTTTTACAAAGCCTAAAATGCTTTAAAAATGAGCTCTCTTTTCTTTTGTTTTAGAAAAAATAGATGTTGTGGTGATAATTTATCTGTGTCCCCCAATAAAATTTATCTGAGGATCAGAGGATAAAGGTCAGCCACTATTAGTAAAAACAGAAGTCATGGAATGTTAGCACACACCCTTAATCCATCTGGATCTCTGTGTGTTCAAGGTCACACTAGGGAACAGAGCCAAGTGTGGTGACACACGCCTTTAATCCCAGTACCAACCATAAAGACCTGGAGGTCTGTACAGACAGGTAGTGACAAGGAAGTGAGGTAGCTGGGCTAACAGCCAATGAAAGGGCAGAACAGCAAGGCAATAAAGGCTTGGGTAAGACAGGAAGTAGCTCGCACTTTGGAAGCTGCGTCATGGAAGCTGCGTCATGGTGAGGTAAGGTTAGCTGGTGGCTGTTCCAATTTTTCTGATCTCTGTCAGATTTTCACCCCTATTTCTAGCTCCGTGTTTTTTTATTTAATAAGATGGCTTAGAAATTCGTCTACAAGATATTTAAAAAAATTTTTGTTCCTTGTTTTTGTGAATTGTCTTCTATTCTGAAAATTTTCAGTAATTATCTCTTTTGTAATGCTTTTCTTAATTTGATTGTCTCCTTCTGAGACTCAAAAAATCATTCATTCTTTGTCATAGCCCCTTATTCTTTCAACTACTCTTTGAGTCTTCATTTTATCTTGCTCTGATATTCCCTGGACCATTTTCACATCTATGTTCAGTTTTAGTAACAATCTCTTCACTTGCTTGTAATCACCTCTTTTTTTTAAATTTTGTTTACTTTATTTTATATGTATGTGTATGTACTTGAGTGTATGTGTGTGACCATGTACATGCAGTACCTGAAGAGGCCAGAAGAGGTTATCAGATTCCCTGGACCGAGAGTTACAGGTAATTGTGAACTGACCTACACGGGTACTAGGAACTGAACTCTGGCCTTACATAAGAGCAACAGTGTTCTTAACACTGAGCCGTCTTCCTGGCTTTCCAATCAACTGTTTAGCCTGTTCATTCTGGATTTACATTTGAGCAAAAACGTGACCATTCCAAAGTTCCCACTCGACTTGTTTTCAAAACAGACTGGTCATCACTGTTTCTTGTTGCCTGTTCACCTTTGTGATTTTTCTCTCTCACCTTTTTATATTTTAAATTCTTATCTAGTAAGGATTTAATAATTTTAATATTCAAAGCTTGTAAATTGAAGTTCAATGTTTGCTTTTCAATTGACTTTCACTGGCAGAGTCTTGTTCCGTTGTGCATTAGGGAAGCTTTGTGAGATCATTTTAAAAGCATCTTAAACAGTGTTTTTTGAGATAAGTTTTCTTTATGTAGTTCAGAGTAGCCTTATGCTTATAGCAATCCACCTATCTCATCCTTAGGAGTGCTAAGGTCACAGATACACGCCACATGTCCAGCTGTGGCTTTCTTTATGTTTAACACTGTTTCTGATAACAATCAGGAATTTTTCTCACTAGAGACTGTCTGACTTCTTTTGAAAATCTGTGGTAAAAATCTTAGCTACAATATCTTTCCCTAACTTGCAAATTGTTCAAGTTCAGGATACCTAAAGTCTTCTGCTACAGGCTTCACCCTTGGGAAATTTCCCTTTCTCCTTGGCTGTATACTCACTTAAGCCCAATCCAACTTCAGCTTATTTTGTGTGGAGATATGTGTGCCTGCAGGTGTCTGTGTGCATGGCTGTGTATAGGAACCAGGACCCCTCCCCCTCCCCCGAGATTTCCATGATCAAGCCCAGCAATGCACTGAGGAGGTTGATCAAGACTGGTTTCCACAGAAGATCCACTCAGAGCACACCGTCTGCTGTGCTGCGTGAAGGTGTGGGAATTCTGATCTGAGAACAGCCATAGGTGAAGCTCCTGAAACTTGGTGGGAAACTGGGGTGGTCTCTTCCATTCACAATGCTGCTTGATCTAGTGTTTGTTACTCTCCTCCTTCTGCACTGGCATCAACTGTCAACTCAACACAACTTAGAATCAACTGGGGGAGGGTGTCTACTGAATAACTGCTTTCATCAGCTCAGTCTGCAGGTGTGTCTTCACTGCTGATTGACTGTGGGCAGCACCATTTCCTGAGCATGGGTCCCAGACTACAAAAGCCCAAGAGATCCCAAGAGCAAGCTGGCATGCAGCATCCTCCAGGTCTCTACTGCACATCCCTGCCTGAGTTCCTGCCTGAGTCCTCAGTGATGGACTATGATCTGGAAATGTAAACCAAATAAACCCTTCCTTCCTCAAGTTTCTTTTGGTTAAAAGTGTTTTGTTATAGCAGGAGAATGAACCAGAACACCTCCTCTGCAGGTATACTCCTCCCATTAGGAATCGCTTTTATTGTGGGAAACGCAGACTCGTGTTTCCTCATGACATACTACTCTAGATCACCCCAAGTTAGAGAGCCATTACCTTAGTTTATATTCTCCCTGGTATCTAATTTTGAATAATGGTTATTATATTCTAGGGATGTATATATAACTTCTGTTATATACATCAAACATAGAATCCATACTTTATCACCACTTTAAGAATGAAGAAAAAGATAAAGGAAATAAGCAATTCAGTTATTGACAGGCTCAGAAGTCTGGAACCTAGGATCCACACAGAAGACTCTAAACCCCAAACCTGTGTTCTGATTCCTCTTTGACTGTTTTGGTTGATAGTAATTTAACTAACAAGGATCATGCTCCAATTGTTAGGCACACAATAAATGGGTCATGGAGTGATCACCTCCAAAGTCCTGGTCCTCCTCGGTAGTTTTTGGAGCAGTTACACTACCATAAACATTCTCAGAGTACTGTGTACATAAGTGAGGCCTGAGAAAACACGCTGAGATATTTTTTTTTCCAGACAGGGTTTCTCTGTGTAACATTCCTGGTTGCCCTGGAACTCACTTTGTAGACCAAGCTGGCCTCGAACTCAATGAGATCCGCCTGTCTCTGCCTCCCAAGTGCCACCTCGGCTGGGATTAAAGGTATGTGCCATCACTGCCCATCAAGACTTCTGCATATGTAAGTGTAGAAGGATCTTTCTTTGGAATGCCAGCTTACAAAAAATGACATGGAGACTAATTATTAATTATGAAAGCTTGACCTTAGCTAGGCTTGTCTTTAACTAGTTCTTATAATTTATATTAACCCATATTTTTAAATCTACATTCTTTTATGTGGCTCAGTTACCTTTACTCTGTACTCCTCCTCTGTGATAATATATTGTGAACCCTAATAAAGCTTGCCTAGGGATCAGAAGACAGAGCCAGCCACTAGACTAGACATAGAGACCAGGCAGTGGTAGTACACATCCTTCATCCTATCACTCGGGAGGCAGAGATCCCTCTGGATCTCTATGAGTTTAAGGCCACACTGGAAACAGAACCAGGCATGGTGGTACACACCTTTAATCCCAGTACTGGGAAATACACACGCCTTTAATCCCAGTACTGGGAAATACACACGCCTTTAATCCCAGTACTGGGAAGCACACACGCCTTTAATCCCAGTACTGGGAAGCACACACGCCTTTAATCCCAGTACTGGGAAGCATACACGCCTTTAATCCCAGTACTGGGAAGCATACACGCCTTTAATCCCAGTACTGGGAAGCACACACGCCTTTAATCCCAGGAAGTGACAGCAGGGCGGAGAAAGGAATTAAGGCCTGAGGAAACAGGAACCGAAGCAGAAGGTCTCCACTGAGACCCTTTTGGGTGAAGACTCAGGATTTCAGTCAGAGGATTCGTGGAGTTGTGAGCTAACAGGTGGCGGCTGTGGCTTGATCTGCTTCTCTGATCTTTCCGCTTTTACCCCCAAATCTGGTACTGGGTTTTGTTTTTAAAAAGACAATCTAAAGCCGGGCGGTGGTGGCGCACGCCTTTAATCCCAGCACTCGGGAGGCAGAGCCAGGCAGATCTCTGTGAGTTCGAGGCCAGCCTGGTCTACAAAGTGAGTTCCAGGAAAGGCGCAAAGCTACACAGAGAAACCCTGTCTTGAAAAACCAAAAAAAAAAAAAAAAAAAAAAAAAAAGACAATCTAAGATTTGAACAACACTCCTCCTGCTTCCTCTCCATCCAGCTTGAGACTACCCCCTTCTTCCTCCCAGAGCTCTCTGTCTCTGAAGTCCCACTTAAGAGCCTCCTGCCTAGCTATTGGCCACTCAGTTCTTCATTAAACCAATCACAGTGACACATCATCTTCACATAGTGTAAAGGAATATTTCACAACATGTAAGTGAGGCCAAGGGAAAATTTCCACATAGGCTCTTAGTTTATGACTTTGAACAACATGTTCCCATCTCTGTATTTGAGCAAAATATGATTTTCTAAAAATGTAAAACAAACAACAAGAATCCCCAAGAACCTGTAAAGTGTGTGCTAGAGTACAAAGGCATGGAATTCTTGTGCTAGTCTGATGCTTAACGTGGATTTTGTTGAAAAGGACTGAGGAGTTCGTGAGCAGCAAGATTTTAAAAATTTGTCTGGGATTTGGAACTCTGATCGAACTTTGAGAGGGAGGAGTCTTGGAGTGCTTATGAATCTTTCATAACATGTGTCCTAACTGGGTCACATCTTGACACTGCGAGTGGAAAGACGGTGGGCAGAACAACAGGGCTTAGAAATGGGACACGAAAGTCTGAAACTCGGAAAGATCACGAGAGATGCCCCCCCATTGAAGACTATCAAATACTGAGTCTAGAGGCCCCTCTGTGTGCATGTGCCCTGGCATCTGCTGGAGATCAGAGGACATTGTCAGCTTGGCCCTGGCCTTTCACCTTGCTTCAGACAGGGTCTCTTACTATGCCAGTCTAGTTGGCTGCAAGCTCCTGGGAATTCTCTTGTTTCTGCCTCCCATCTCGACATGAGACTCCTGGAATTACAGACACACATATTATCACACTTGCCTTCTACGTGAGTTCTGTGGAGCTGCACTTAGGTCCTCACACCCATATGACAAGCACTTTATCCATTGAACCATCTCACCAGTCCCAGAATTCAGTTTCTAAGAATGTGAACACGTGGACAATAAATTGTGTGAGGTAGGTTATATCTGGGGTAAAGGAATGCTATTAACAGAGTGCATGAAGGAATGGGATTAACTAAAAAATTCAGCAAACTATATTTTTGTTTGTTCTGGGATTGACTGTAAAATATTTTGCTAATAAATTAGAATAAACATTTTAACACTATCTGATCTTCAATGTCTTAATCTGTAAATGAGTATACTAATGTTACCTTGCAATGCAGGTTACAAGATTAGCTGGAACGGGAACAGAGTGGGAGAACAAGGAAAGAGATACCATGATAAATGGAGGCACTATGGGAATAGGGAGAAGCAGAGTGCTAGGGAGGTTCCCAGGAATCCACAAAGATGACTCCACCATAGATTACTGGCAATGGTCGAGAGGGTGCCTGAGCTGACCTACTCTGGTGATCAGATGACTGAATACCCTAACTGTCATCTTAGAACCCTCATCCAGTGATTGATGGAAGCAGATGCAAAGATCCACGGCCAGGTCCCAGGTGGAGCTCCAGGAGTCCAATTGATGAGAGAGAGGAGGAATTCTATGAGCAAGAGATATCGAGACCATGATTAGAAAAAGTACAGAGACAACTAGACAAACTAGTGGAAATGCATGAATTGTGGACCAATAGCTGAGGAGCTTCCATGAAACTGGACTAGGGCCTCTGGATAAGTGAGAAAGTTGTTTAGCTTGATCAGGACCTGTCTCTAGTACATGAGCCGGCTTTTTGGAGCCCAATGCCTATGGTGAGACACTTTGCACAGCCTTGGTGCAGGGAGGAGGGGCTTAGACCTGCCTCAAGTGAATGTACCAGACTCTGCTGACTCCCCATGGGAGACCTTGTCTTGGAGGAGGTGGGAATGGGGGTAGGTTGTGGGGGGGAGGCTGGAGGGTGGGAGGAGGGAGGACGGGGAATCTGTGGTTGGTATGTAAAATGAATAGAAAATCTCTTAATAAAAAAAGGAAAAAAAAGAAAAAAGATTACACATAATCTGCGCAGTGTGTCAGAGGCATAGGAAGTGATTGGAACCTGCCTTCTTTTCTTCCTTCTTTCATTTCTTTGTTTCTTCCATTCTTTCCTTCCTTTATATTTTGAGGTCGGGTCTCCTGTATCCCAAGCTGACTTTAAAATAGCTATATATCTGAGGATCTTGAACTTGGGATTCTTCTCTTCCACCTACCAAGCAGTGGGATTGCAAGCATGCAGCACTGGAGATCAGACTCGGGGATTCATAGAGTCAGGCAGGCACCCTACCAGCTGAGCAATATTTGCAGCCCTTTTTTTCTCTTTTCTCAAAGAATAATTATGCTATATGTGTATTTTTCGAGCATGTTGCACACTCTCAGAAGACCTAGAGTCATCTATCACCTAAAACGTTATTGGATGATGAATGTTCTGGCCCTGGTACCCTTCTTTCCATAGTGTGGGTTTAATGAGAAACAGGCTGACACACATCAGCTCACTGGAATTTTGAGAGTAAGCTTTGCCTCGGGATACATCCAAGCCTAATTTTGGATGTTCCCACAACTCAAACTTCCATTCTGTCATTCTTATATAATGTGATCCTTCCAAAGGATGTGTCACTATTAATAAAGTCATGACTCAAAAGAAGACAAGATTTCCTCAGAACAGTGACAAAGAAGTACATAACTTCATGGTCACGGATTTTTCATGCAATGAACAGTACTGATTACAGGTGTTTGTGAAAAAAAAACAAAAACATGAAAACTAAGTCCTATAATAAGACAATTATGAATTACATTTAAAATTTTACTGTTATCACTCAGCCAAGAAAGTATCCCAGACTTCCATATAGGTCAGAGGTGAAAGCTGGGGAGGTAGTAGACAGCATTTCCAGCAAAAGACTGGTGCACAGGGACTCCAGCAACATTCCCAGGAAACCTGTGTCCTCATCTAGAATAAATCCACCACATATGGCCAGGCTCTCAGGAAGGTGGACTGTTAACTACACAGCATTTCAGGATCAGTTGCCTCCAGATGGCCAGGATTTTATTGATAGTTGGCAGGGTCACACTTTTTTTTCCCACCTTCCAACTTAGGAACAAAAAAATAAAAAGCACTAAATATGAACACTGAGCCACTAACAAAGGTTTCCACACGTCCAAGTGATCTGCCTACAACTCTTCCTGCCAACAGACTCCTTTTGGGAGGGTCTGATGTCTCCTTTTTTTCTCTGCTGTGAGGGTATGAAGCCTCCCTTTTCTCTGCTATGAAGAGTTCCTGTTTCTCCTTGGTATCATCTTGGTATCTTGGTATCTGTCAGAACTCAAGTAGCCACGGCTGGCACATCTGTGGTAGCAAGCTGTGATTATACAGCCTCTGCTTTTCCACCTTGTGGCAGCTTTGATTATTCCCACACCAGGAAAAGGTTTCCCATGTTATGAAAGTAACCTAACATGGCTTTTTTATTTGTTTTTAAAATTTTAAATACAGTTTAGTTTGTTTTATGCGTATCTGAGTGGGCACATTCAAGAAACAGTGAGCATGTGGAGGTCAGAGGACAAGTTGTGGGAGTCAGTTCTCTCCTTCCTCTACGTGGTTCCTGGGGATCACACTTGGGTTATCAAGCTTCACAGCAGGTGCCTTTCCTCACTGAGCTGTCTCACTGTCCCCAAGGAACCCAAGCTTTATTGTGGATGGCTACTTTCCGGATGTCACACCACGTCTTGCCTGTCTCACCTCGCCTTTCTTCTCTCTATATCACTGCTTTTCTCTATCAGTTCTTTTCATTTATACTTGCACTCCTCCAGATTGTGTGTATATGTATAATGTATATATATATATATATATATATATATATATATATATATATATATACACACACCTGAAAATTATACACACACATGAAATATATAAATTTTTAGACCGCATCTTGCTATATAGCCTGGATTGGCCTTGAACTCACAATCCTACCTCACGAGCCTCCTGCTGGAGTAAGTGTACATAACCATCACTGCCTCAGGTTGTCTGCAAGCTGCACTTCAGTTTCGGTAGCCCTTAAAAGTGCCACCTTTGCTTCTTCTAATTTCCAGCCTCTTCAATCCCCACCTCTGATAATTCTCATACAGGCACAGCTGTGATGTCACTTATCTGTCCAAAACAGAAAACTGGAAGCTTTTCAGTCTACAAGGCAACTGTTAGTAACCACAGAATTGAAAACAAGGCTGCTTGCTTTATGGAATGAACTTTCCCATTAGCTAAAGGAACAATGATTGTATCAGCTAAAAGATTCAGGGTCCTGCTTGAATTTGTCTTAGGCAGAAGCTCAGCAAGCACTGGTTCCAGAAGAAGTAGACAGACACCTCACTCCTTACAGGAGTTGAGACCCATTGTTTGCCATCAAGTAGAAAACAGCAAATCTGTGTCTCTGTTGCATGAGTGTGGCTTGTAGAAGAGGAAATACGGCAGCTCTAGACTTTCTCACTCACTCACGATGCCTCTCTCACATAGGGGTGGCCAACAAAACCCAAGATCAAACATGACATGCGGTCACCAACTAAAGTCATCAAGACAGAACACATTGGTCAGGCTACAAGAAGTTTTCTAGAGTCTTCTTTGCTCCCTTTGTTTGACAGAGTCAATTTTCTGATTGGAAGACAGCTTGTCAGGTGGGCTGCTCACCCCAGAGCTAAGCTTGGTTCCCGGCCTTTCTCATGATCATCCCCTCCCCTTCCATACAGATTCACAGATGAAAAAAAATGTTTCTTAAGCAGCATTCTCTCCCTCCACAGTCAGATGGGATACACCACTTTTTAAAAGTACAACTATAATTATTAATTTATGTTATCCCATTTTGCACAATTGGAATATTTGTACTAAGAATGTTATGAAACATCCTTCTTCCCCTCTTAAAGTCAGTTGCCTGAAACCACATGAAAGACATTATTGGTGCCAAGGACTGGTTTCAACACTGTTCACCACTCTGAATCTGAATTCAGGGAGTGATCTGAATCATTATGCATTTTAAATCAGAATAATGACACATTTGCATTTTCCATTGCCCTGAAAAAAAATTACTAAAATGTAACTCAGGATTCTATTTCTCTAGCTTCTTTTCACACTTCTATCATGAAGTGTGATGGCAAAGATTGCTATCATTCTAAATACCCTGTTCCATTCTTCAAGTTGGGTACATGTTCTGTATACTCTTCATGTTTTCCCATGATCCTAAGCAAATACTACCCCCCACACACACACATATATAGCATAGGACCAAAAGGAAAGGGATGGATCCCATCTCCTCTCTAATCTATGTCTCTTAAGACATTTCAGAAACTAAAAGATGACCTGCCTTTCTGTCACAGACATCAGCAAACACAACTGATTTATGTAATGCTTGTGAATTTGCATTTTCATAATTTACAAACAGTTTGAGGAATATTGAAAACCCCCACCCAATAGGAATGATATGTCTGCCATGGAACAATTATTAAAATACTGTTCTAAAGAGATCTTCAGAGAGGTAATGAGTAAAAAGCACACTTCCTTAACTTGAAGATCACTACATAATACTAAGGATGGCCCACCAGTCAGGTAAGTTGCAAGTTTCTTTCTAAATCGTGTCTTCTAGATTCTTCTGTTAGATTTAAGGACAACATTTCCAATTAAAGCAGTGGCAGCAGGCTTCAACACCCTCCGAGAAATGTTCAAGAGGAGAGGACAGGGGCTAGAGCTGATGCTCAATTAGTAGAGCGCTTATCTAACATACACAAAACCCTGGGCTCAATACCCAGTTCTATGTGTACTGGGTGTGTACAAGGCTGCAATCTCATCACTGAGAGATGGAAGCAACAGGATCAGAAGGACAGGCCAGCCTGGGGTACATGAGACACTTTCTGAAAGAGAACTCTTTGAAAGAGTAAAGGGCAGCTTCCAGACTTCTCTTACTCCTTTCCAAGAAATCAACTTGTTACCCACAGTTAACCTGAGCCATCTAGGTACTACTTCACCCCATCAGTACTTTCCTGTGCTCTTAGAAGTTTATGGTCCTAAAGTCAATTTGCTGGGCTGTAGTGCTCCACTGTCATTGATGAGAACCTCCTCATGTAGGGACTGTAGTGTTCCACTGTCATTGATGAGAACCTCTTCATGTGGGGGTTGTAGTGTTCCACTGTCTTTGATGAGAACCTCCTCATGTAGGGACTGTAGTGTTCCACTGTCATTGATGAGAGCCTCCTCCTGTGCTCCTTCCTGGTTTTGGTTTGTCAAGTTGACACAAGATAGGGTCATTCAAGAAAGGGGAACCACAATTGAGAAAATGCCTCCATCAGACTGGCCTATAGGAAACTCTATGGGGCATTTTCTTGACTAATGATTGATGGGGAGGGCACAGCCCTCTGTGGGCAGGTCTACCTTGGGCAGGCTGTTCAGAGGCTGTATAAGAAATGACTGAGCAAGTCATAAATAGCAATCCAGGAAGCAGGGTTCCTCCATGCCTCGGCATCAGCCCCTACATCCAGGATCCTGCCTTGAGTTCCTGCCCTGACTTCTCTCGGGGATGCACTGTGATGCTGGGTCATGTTAGCCAAATAAGCCCATTCTCCTCAACTAGCTTTTGGTTGTGATGTTTATCACATCGATAGAATGAAAACAGGACACCTCCCCCACTATCACTTCTGAAAAGCAATTCTTACGTGGGGAAGGTTACCCTGCACCCAGCTGATACTCTATTAGGGAACTGAAGACTCCATTGGCAGAGAGGACAGGAGACTTCATAGGCCAGGAGTCAGGGAACTGAGTGGTGGAGACACAGATCACTTAACTGGAAGAGAATCCTCACAGGAGCTCTGTTCTCCATAGAGACCTTATGTAACCATCTCACACCAGAACTGCTTATAAAGAATCCTCCAGGGGAGGACGACTAAGGTGGCCAACAGCTGCCATAACACCAGGGTCACATTCTCCTCTCAGCATCTGACTATCCAATGTATATATGAGGAGAATATTCAAGAAAAATCATCTCTAATTCTGTGTGTCAGAGTCCCTAAGGCAGAGTACTTCAGAAAGCACACATGATCAGGAGTTTCTTCTGTTATGGAATTCAAGTCCCATGGGCACCGATCTGGGAAAAAAGACTGGTGCCCACCTGGACCCAACAGCTTGTGGTTCAAAGCCTTTCAGGTGAGTCTCCCTTAGAATCTGAAGGCATGATGACTGGGTAGTGTTGGTAGAAACTCACACTGACTGTCATCTCAACTGAACTTTGATGCCCAAGGCCCCTGGCCACTTGCATGATATTCGTTGTCTTACAGGATCGCTCTTCAAATCAAGGGGACTCTCCTTTGTGGTTTGAGTTGTTCAGCCATCTTCCAGAAAAGTTTCTGTTTTGAAAAGAAATTGGTTTATTCCTGACATCTGGAGCTATTTTTTGGGGATTTGTTGCAGAGGTTCAAGGACATGGCACCAGTATAGTTCAGCACTGAGGTAGATCCCCTTGGGGCACCTGCACAGCAACTGGCATTTTGGAGGGAGAAGAGATGATAGGGGAAGATCATGTGACAAGATAGGAAGCCCAAGAGCTGCATGTGTGAGTGTGTGCATGTGCTCATGTGTATGTGCAGGTACACACGCATTTGTGTGTGTTCACACATGGAGCCAGAGGCAGGTGTCAGGTGTCTTCCTCAATTTATTCCTACTTTATTTTTTGAGACAGGATCTCTCCTGGAACCTTCTGCTCACTGACTTGATAGGACTAAACTGGTTGACCAGAGGGTGAACATGATCAAAATACACTGAATGGAAGGAATTCCCAAAGAACTAATAAGAAGATGAGGGAAAAACCCTTCAGGTCCTCAGGTTTGTGTAACAAGGTGAACACTTTGATGACTGAATCACCTTCCCAGTCCTTCCTCATGAGACCCTTCGTGGAGCAAACACCAACAAGGCCATCAAGTGCAGATATGCAGATACTCTGTTCCCCCACGCTGGGGCTGAACCCAAGCCTTCAACAAGCTGGGTACTGAGTGTCACTGAGCCATAACCTCATCTCCCTCTCATTCTAGTTCATCTTCCAGTTAGAATATGTGGCTGTTTCTGAAGCCAATGGACATGAAAGTCAACATATATAGCACAATTTTAACTAAAAAATACACAGCAAAAGATCTCTAGGGAATCATTTCTCCTATAATTCAGATTGAGTTGTATCAGTTTATTAAGACTTCTCTTGGTCACTGTGATCCAGAATTTTTGAGAAAAGACACATGAAATTTTCTAAGTTCCCATGACCCGCATTATATGAAAACAACATACAGGCATAAAAATGTGAATTCAGGGTTGGAGAGATGGTTCAGTTATTGAGAGAGAGCACTGGCTGACTTTCCAGAGGACCTGAGTTTGACTCCCAGCACCCACACAGCCACCCACAACCATCTGTAACTTCGGTTCCAGGGATCCAACACCATTTTCTGATGTCTGAGGGCACCAGGCAAATACAAGTGCACAGACATGCACACATGCAAGCATCATCTATCCTCACAAAATAAAAGTAAATCTTAAAAATACAAAAGCACAGTTGATAGTCTTAGGAAATTTCCTCCTGCAATGGGACTACGAAACATTTTTTTCCTTCTTCGTGTATGTATTCTAAACTTTCCATCATAGATATTTAAACTTCCTTATGTTTTGCAGAGCCAAGGCCTTCTATCTACTATAGAATAAACTCCAAACACCTCAGCTGGAGACAAGATTTTCCATGATCAGACCCAAGTTCACCTTCACACATTTTATTTTCTTATTTCATTACTGCCCTTTCACATTTCAATGAAAAGTAACTGTTACCTTGTTTTCAGAGGGTGTCTAGCTTTTTCTTTGTTAGTGTTGGGAATCCCACCCAAAGCCCTCAGCGTGCTAAGCGAGTTCTCTGCCACTATTATTTCTCTAGATAATTTTTTTTTTTTTTTTTTTTTTTTTTTTTTTTTTGGTTTTTCGAGACAGGGTTTCTCTGTGTAGCTTTGCGCCTTTCCTGGAACTCACTTGGTAGCCCAGGCTGACCTCGAACTCACAGAGATCTGCCTGGCTCTGCCTCCCGAGTGCTGGGATTAAAGGCGTGCACCACCACCGCCCGGCTCTCTAGATAATTTTTTATAAACTAATTTCGCCAGCAGCTTTTGCTGTTTTATCTATTTTTAAGCAATTTCTGTTTAGCTCCTATTTCTTACCAAAGTATTGAGTAAGGAACACCTCTTCTGGACTGTAGCCTGTTTCCATCATTCTTTCATTTCTTTCTTCCTCCATTCTTTGTTTCCCATTAAAAAATTAATTTAAATTATTATCTTTAATTAATTTCGTTATTCCCTCTTCCCTAAATTTCTTTTAAATTTTTATCAACCAATGTGAACTCTTAGTCTGGAAATCTTGAAGGGCTTCAGATGCAGATACTTGATAAATTGGTGCAGAGCTAAGTGATTTTATCTGCTGAGCAGAGGAAGGATTACGCACTCTCAGGACAGGTCAGTCAGGAAGGAGTCTGACCGACAGGAAGAGGAATTGAAGGCTTACCAGATAAGATGTTACCTGAACCAGCTGCAACTTCTGCAGAAAAGTTGAGATCAGGACTGAATTAGTTCCAGGTCTCTGGTCACTCAAAGGCCAGATGTATAAAACTAGCTGCTACCAGATCTTTGTATATATTAAACCATGCAATAAATGATTGTTCTGTGGGGCCATCATTCCCTTTTCTGTGTTGGAAGTACACATTTTCCCTGGTGTTCACATATTCCTCCACATTCAAAATATTGATTCACTTCTCCTTTCTCCTTCCTTTCTTCCTCTGCCCCTTCCTTTCTTCCTCTGCCCCTTCCTTTCTTCCTTCCCTTTCTCTGTTTTTTTCTTCCTCTTCCTCCCTCCCTTCCTGACTTCCTTTTCACCCCTCCCCTCCTCTCACTCAGTTTATTTTATCTATTCCTTTTCAGTAATGAAATACATTTCTATATTCACCCAACAAAGTACAATCTGACTGTCTCTTTCATTCTGAGAAAAGTAGGTTCTATGATTTTAGTTTGAATAGTCAGAAGACATTCAAGTACATGCATTCAATTTGTTCCTTTAATACAAGAACTTGAAGGGATAGCTTGAACTTTTTCTGTGGAAATGAAGCTTTCAAAAATTCAATTACTGGAAGGTCAGTGGGACAGCTTAGGGATAAAGGTGCTTACAGCTGAGACTCATGCTTGAGTTTGATCCTTGGGATCCACACGGTGAAAGAAAAGAACGGATTCCTGAAAGTTATTCTCTGACCTCTGCATGTATCCCATGGTGCAGACTTCCAGAAGTACCTATGGAAACACAAGGAAACACACACAATACATAAACTGACTAATCTTTAGGAAAATTTAAAGATTGGTTACTAGAGTATGTATAGGATCTGAGAATTCAGAATTATCTGCATGAATTATAAATTTTGTTTTTCTATGTGCCTTTCATTCATGATTAATATATTAATCGGCTGTCTAAGCAATATTTTAAGTGTGTGCTATATGGTAAGTACTAAGAATTCAGAATCAAATGAGTCAAGAAACTTAGTGTAAATTTTGGGAGATGGATGCATAAACCATTGCGCCCCAGTAGATTTGAAAAACGTGCTAACAGAAGCAGACACAGGGCGACGTTGGGAAATGAGGAATGATGGCCAGTACTTGAAAAGATTTCTCAGGGAAGTCTAAGGTTGTTCATAAAGATATCATTCTGTTACATATCACAGGTTTGTTTTTATTTCAAGAGCAACATGACCATTTTGCCAATCACATCTGTATAAACGGGAATATAAGCACATATCTTTCTAAACTTTAAATACATGAACATACATTTTAGTGAGAATTTTGGAGAAAAAATATAAAGAAAAACTGCTCATCTAGGAAGAATTGTGGCTACCATGACTCTCCTGCCTTTTGTATCCCACTTTCTCTGCTTGGCTCTGCCCCTTCCTGAATTCCATATCCTCTTAGGGTCTGCCACTAAGCCCTTGTCCTCACATCAGCATGAACAAATATTTCCCTCTTTTATCAGTCAAGACAGAAACACAATTTTTTTTCCATCTAAGGAACAGAGAATTATAAAACTCTGATTTTGAGAGAGCTTTATAGAAAACTCAGAGTGGAAATGGATGCTTTCATGTGGGGGGATGTGTGGCCTCCTACCAACCGGCTATCAGGAGTCTGTTTTGCATTTCTAGTATTGGTGAACTAATTCTCAGAGGAATGACCCTGTCTGATCTTTATACATCTTCCCAACTGGCAAAATAAATTGAACAAAAAGGAAATGTGAAAGACATGCAAAGAGAGGGAGTCCGTGAAGGCTGTGTTCACAAAAAGTCTCTGTGTGCACCATAACCATTAACCCCATTCCCATCTCCAGTACAGTGTGCTCCTTAGCAAGCAAATGGCCTACAGACAAGCACATAAAAAGCAAGCAGTCTGTGGTGATGGGGAAGACTAGGGGAAGTAGGCGGGAAAAGGGGCAACTTCTATTAAAATGTTTAAGGTCTTCACTCCACTCATATATTACACACCAGCAGCATGAGCAGCATTCTACTTGAAAGGAAAAGGAGAGGAGGGGAGAGGAAAAAAGAGAGAGGATGGGGGAGAGGAGGGAGACAGATGGGGGATGGGGGAGAGAGGAGGGGACTGGCGGAGGGAAGGGGAGAGAGTAGAGGGAAAGAGAGAAGAGGAACAAATTAAAGAGAAGAGTAAGCAAAGAATCTTGGGTGATTCTTTTAGCTTCAGATCATCTGTTAACTACACCCTAAGGACAGAAAGAACTGAATTTGAGGTAAAACCAGGACATTTCAGACCAGCAAATAATTTCAATTCTGTGAGTCTTATAGAAAAGCTTTTGTCTTTTAACAAATGGGCCACAGAATTAAAACTAAACCCCCAAATGATTGGCTTATTTCTCATAAATAGATCCTCTTTGCTCTTCCCTTCCCATGAGCTTTCTCTTCTTAAAGATCATCAAATTCAGGGCCATGCATGGCTGGCACTCACTTTTAATTCCAGTACTTGGGAGGTGAGTGGATCTCTGTGAGTTCAAGGCCAACCTAGTCTCTGCAGTGAGTTTCAGGTCAGGGCTACACAGTGAGAGTCTGTCTTAATCAATCAATCAATAAACAAACAAGTAAATAAGAAACCAGTTGTGGGTTAAAAAACTTAAAAAGGATGACTTTTTTCCCCCTTTCAGTTTCCTTCTGGATATTCCATCCTGTGCTTACAGAGTGTGGTGACATACAGTATGGGCTGTGGTGATATACAGTGTGATCTGTGGTGACATACAGTGTGATCTGTGGTGATATACAGTGTGATCTGTAGTGATATACAGTGTGATCTGTGGTGACATACAGTGTGATCTGTGGTGACATACAGTATGGGCTGTGGTGACATACATTATGGGCTGTGGTGACAAACAGTATGTCCTCTAGGTACATACTTTCCTTACCTGCATCTCACTGTATTCAGCTTTGGCTTCTAGAAGTTCTGCACAACTTGGACTTTTTACCAAGTTAGTCCACTTCTATGCGAGTCACAAACATTATGGTGTCTGAACTATAGTTAAGTTTTCCAAATTAAAAAAAAAATAAAGTAAATAAAAAAGCCCCAGTTTTCTCTCCTGCCAGGCAGGAAGCATTTCCTGGAGATTAATCACTGTTTTGACTTGCAAAATTCAGAAGATTCAGAGAATTTGGTAAAGAAGGTTGTATCACCCTACTTTGATTATTGGTTGTTGGAAACAGTCCCATTTGGGTGGAAGCAATGATGAGTCAGTTTGCGGGTGATCTCCACAAACACTGTCACCCTATAAAAGTTGGGCTCAGGAGGGTGGACATAGAAGGAGGTAGGCAGAGAACACGGCGAAGGCAGCACAGACCAACGAAAGCCAATGGAGATGAAGGGCCTCCCGGTCCTGCTGTGGCTGTGTGCAGCACTTTGTTCGTCCTATCCACTGCACAGCAGGGCAGGGGATGAAGACTCCGGCATGGAGCTTCTTCAGGTAAGCAGTGGAAAGGACCTCGGGCGCTTGGCAGGGCACAGCCTTGCATTCCATAGACTGGTTCTGACAGCTTGTGTAGGGGTGGTTCTGCAATGGAGGGTCTCAGCATTGCGGGATTCTTCCTTTTGTATAAAGTAAGAGACAAAGGCCATCAGCATTGGGTGACACTTTGAGGTCACGCAGCAGGTGGCAGGAGCAGCGGCAAGAGAAGGCAGCGTGACTGCGACCTGTGCCTTCCTTTGGACCATCCTTCAGAGTCTGAGTCCAGTGTAGTTTAGAAAAATAGCTACAGTGTTAGTGCATGAGAGGCCTGACGAAGTTTCCCCTAGTGAGCCAAATCCTGTGAAAAGTGGAAAATTGAGGAAATTAAATAAAATTACCCCAAACAGGCCAAGATTCTCACAAGTGCTTATTTGTTCCTTTTGGTTTTCTCTGCACTCAATACTTAGGGATCTCCTCCCCCTTGCATTGCTTTAATGGCCACCAAAGTCACTGTGTTCCAAAAACAGAGCAAGGAAGGGCTACTGCTGACAAATTAAATGAAGCATTATGCTTACAATTTCAGCGAGCAAGAAAAATAGGTCAAAGACTAAGAAAAGTAAAGCCACTGCTGGGCTTGGTGCAAGTCTATAATCCCAGGATCATGAATTCAAGGAGTTCCTTGGTTAGATACTGAGACCCTGTCATGAATAAATGAATGAATGAATGATGAGTGAATGAATGAATGAAATAAAGAAGGTATATGACTATACATATTTACTATAAATAGCAATAGCTAAAAAAATCAGAATTGTGACTTAAAAGTCATATTTATTCCATTAGAAATACTTAGAAAACTACTATGGCCTTGCAAAAGATGGAAAGCAGTTCATTAGGAAAAAAACCAGTAGTCCTGTGGTCAAAAAAATCCAAGAAATGCAGAAGTTCCTCGGGCTGGAGATGACAGGGAAGCTGGATTCCAGCACTATGGATGTGATGCTGAAACCCAGGTGTGGCGTCCCTGACGTTGGTGGCTTCACTACCTTTCCAGGGTCACCAAAGTGGAGGAAAAACCACATCACCTACAGGTAATGGGTCCAGTTTTCACTGAGTGTTAACACTGTGTCAGAGGCATCACGGTGGCACACACTACCTTCTTCCATTTCTCTCATCCAGGATTGTGAATTATACACCAGATTTACCGAAAGAGAGTGTGGATTCTGCCATTGAGAAAGCGCTGAAAGTCTGGGAGGAGGTGACCCCGCTCAACTTCTCCAGGCTCTCTGAAGGAGAGGCTGACATCATGATCTCCTTCGCAGTTGGAGGTAAAGGCTCAAGAACTGCCTGAAATACACATTGCTCGGTAGTATTTTACTAAAATGTTACAAAGAAGTCCTAATTACCATTTGTTACAGTTATATATATACCTTTTCCCTTCAGAACATGGAGACTTCGTCCCTTTTGATGGGCCTGGAACAGTCTTGGCTCATGCATATGCACCCGGGCTGGGGATTAATGGAGACGCTCACTTTGATGATGATGAGCAGTGGACAGAGGACACGACAGGTTAGTGTCCTGCCTCTCAGCATGACTTGGTTTCATTTCTTTTCATATTTAGGGAAATTTTCATAATCAGCTGTACTAATGCTAGAATGTGTTCTGGATTGCAATGGAATACATTTTTTGTTTTAATAACAGCTTAGTGTATTTTCAGATGCCTAAAAAGCATTCATTTTCTTAATAAGCACAATATAAAATATATCAATATATGTGATGGGTTTGTTTTATCTTATGTATTTTGTTTTGTTTGTTATCTCTTAGAAGCCTGTTCTTTTCCAATGAGAGACAGGAAGGGAGTGGATCTGGCTGTGAGGGGAGGTGGGGAGGAACTGGGAGGAGTAGAGGGAGGAGAAACTCTAATCAGGATGTATTATATGAGAAAAGAATCTATTTTCAATAATGGGGAAAATCACTAAATTTTTAACAGTTGTGGATCTTGTGTGATTATAGACTACTACTATAACAACTTCCTAATGCTATCAAATTGTAGATATTCAAGCAATAGCATAGGGCAGTACATTGGCTCTGGTAATTTCCCCTCTTTACTTTTCAAAGCAGAAGCCAAAATTAAACTTCAGAAATCTGAGGGTTTTTTGTTTGTTTGGTTTGTTTGTTGGTCTTATTAAGCTCACATTTTTGTGACTTCTGGTTAAGATGAATTTTTTATCAATTTCTGAAAGAAAATGACTATCCCTGAAGTACAAGGACCGAACTGTCCAGAAAGAAGTTCTCTTAGTTCATATCTTTGGGGATTGACGAAATTTTCAAAAACTTGGCTGAAATAAGTTGTATTGCTTTTGAGATTGAACTGGGATTCATAATGAAAATATAAACTGATATCTGTAGAAAATACAAATCTAACTTTCTCACTGAATAAAATTCATGCATTAGAGAATTAGCATTCTCCCCTCCCAGAAGACCCTTATTTAAAATGAGAATGCCCTCAGGTCCACAACATCCACAGGTAATATTTACAAAAGTTATGCCAGTCATGATCTCCTTACATCTCAACTTTAGCACTGAGGGGACTGCTCCACATAATTATAATGAGAAGAACACGGATACAGTTAAGGGTCCAAGATCTCATTTATGACAAACACTCGGGTGTGCTACGTTTAAAACCAATTTTACAAACCCTATGACATCTCTCTCACCAGTCATCTTTTGGGACTTGGTATGTAAAAGGATGATGAAACTGTAAACTGATGTAGGCAAAATCCAATGGAAAGTACAGGATTAAGGTTGTGTATGGGTTTTAGAATGAGATGAGAAATCCTTTGAGATGAGCTGACTGATATGGAATTTGTCAAATGCTAACCCCATGCTGGAGCAGTTTTAGCTTTTCGTGGACAAAAGAAAAGAGAGCTCTACTATGCTAAGTAGTAAGTAATGATCTTCATCTGACAGCAGTGAGTGAGAGCTGCTGTGAGACATTGGAGGCCCAAGAGAGGGACTGCTGGGTAAGTCTGGGTACTTGGCTGATCTCAAGCACGACTTTCAAAATTCACTTGTTTTCCTGCTGAGTGTATGGTCAGTCCATTGTTCAATGAGACAGCAAACAAGGTGAGAACAAGCCTGTATGTTTTCAGGAAGTAAATAAACGCTGTGCCCAGATGTCCTATATGATGTAGATGTAGCTAAGGATAAGCAATTAGTACTTACGATTTCTTCCATAGGTACCAACTTATTCCTGGTTGCTGCTCATGAACTTGGCCACTCCCTGGGTCTCTTTCACTCAGCCAACACTGAAGCCTTGATGTACCCAGTCTACAAGTCCTCCACAGACCTGGCCCGCGTTCGTCTCTCTCAGGATGATGTGGAAGGAATTCAGTTCCTCTACGGTGAGAGAAACAGGAAAAGGGAGTCCTTGTGGCTGCTGTGATGCCACATAAGTATCTGTAGTCAAATTCAGAGACATTGAGGGCATTTGGGAAACACAGAATTGACAGGTAGGCCACAATTCTCCTAACTCTGTCTCCTTTAATCTGTTCCCTTTAGGACCTCCACCAGCATCCCCTGAGGTCCCCGTGGTACCCACCACATCCAGCTCTCCGGAACCTGAGTCACTGATGTGCAGTCCTGCTTTGTCCTTTGATGCAGTCACCACCCTTCGGGGAGAATTCTTATTTTTCAAAGACAGGTCAGACCAAGAGCCCTAAATCCCTAAATATTTTTGATGAAAAATGCTTAGAAAGGGCAATAAGCAGAAAAACAATAGACACATATAAATATTTTAAAGACAAACTCTGGGGCCTGAAATCTTTTGGGTCTAGCACTGACCTTTCCACATGTTTCTAAAATCATCAAGTTCCTTTTTGAAGCCAGATGGTTTGATTCTTGTCACTGAGGATTTTGTTCCCAAATGTCCTAGGGACAGGCTGCTCTTTAGAGGGTAGAAATGACCTTTGGAGTCAGTTTTCTCTTTACTTTCTTTCAAAACAATACCAGGAGAAGCATCATGTTTTATCAGTTCACTTACTGGGAATTCATTCTGCATGAAAGGGAGCGAGAAAGTTTTCATCCCACGACCCCTCTATACATAGTCTGGATATTCTGACAGGCCCAGACTGGATGGAAGTTGTCACGCTCTTGCCTCTTTACAAGTTCTGGGATTCCAGGCTGTGCCAGCATACCCTACTTCAAGATCTCTGTGTATCCTAGATTTTTTTTTCTGTGAATGTACAAGAATATATTTATACATTACACTCATGCAGGTGTACACACACACACACACACACACACACACACACACACACACACACACACCCCTCACTCACTCTCTGTCCATCTTTTTGGGAAGTGTGGATGATACTTTAATTACTAATTACACACTGTTTCATGTGTATTACATGTAGTTAAAGCTTATGCTGAACTAATTAATTGGTGGAGAACAAATGTCTGGAAATCTATGACAGGAGGTCTGTTGCAGTCTTCCTTTGAGGAGAGGGGGGAGACAGGAACAGAGAGAGAGAGAGAGAGAGAGAGAGACAGAGACAGAGACAGAGAGACAGAGAGACAGAGAGACAGAGACAGAGAGAGACAGAAAGAGAGACAGAGAGAGAGACAGAAAAACAGAGACAGAGACAGAGAGACAGAAAGACAGAGACAGAGACAGAGACAGAGACAGAGAGATTTTCCCTGTAATGACATTCCTGTATTTCGCTCATCCAGCCTGGAGGATGGAGAATGTTGGGTGAATGGGGACAGGGATGACACACTAAAGATGAAAGGCTGGTTTCTTATTGACACCCTTTTTCTCTTTTACATCTATTTTTAGGCATTTTTGGCGAAAATCTTTGAGGAGCCCCGAGCCTGGCTTTTATTTGATCTCTTCATTTTGGCCATCCCTTCCTTCCAGCATGGATGCTGCATATGAGGTTACTAACAGAGACACTGTTTTCATTTTTAAAGGTGATTATTCCACAACATTGCTTTAACTTAGTGAATCAAGCCTCCTGGGGGAAAGGTGAACAGGACTTGACTTTCTTATGTGAAATTCTGTATAATTAAAAAATAGCCAAAGATAATAAGGAAACACATAAAACCAACATTTTATTTACGGTTAGAAAGTGAGCTCAGGGAGATGCAGTGTCCAGGTTGAGAACCCCCTCCTTCGTTCTTCCGCCCAAGCGTTTTTTGTTGAATGCCCATCATAGAGCTAAAGCCTAAAGCTATTCACCATGAAAAGGCAGTGCTAAGAATGCATTTCCAAAATTCAAGGCATAGTTACTGGACTTTTAACATGACTGGTGTTCTGTTGTTTGGCTTCTGCATAGGAAATCAGTTCTGGGCTGTCCGAGGTCACGAGGAACAAGTGGGTTATCCTAAAAGCATCCATACTTTGGGTCTCCCTGAAACTGTTGGGAAGATCGATGCTGCGGTTTCTGATAAGGTGAAGAAGAAGACATACTTCTTTGTAGAGGACAAATACTGGAGGTGAGATGCTGTGAGGATGGTTTTGTGTAGAGACCAACTTGAGAACTGCGTTCTCCCTCTGAGGAAACGCTTCCACCTCACCCTTATCCTCACTCTCCCCTCTGGGTGAGGACAGGGACTTTGACAGCTGTGGGAAGGGCTTTGAAACACAGGAGCATCTTCCAACAGGCATTTCTGAAGTGTTCCTGTTCAGAGCATGTGTCTCCCCTCCCCTCCCGACTCTGTGCAGCCTTCTCTTCTCTACCTGCTCAATCCTGCACACATTTCACGCTTAACTCCTGCACCTTCATGAAGTCTTTACTTCCGCGTAATTTACTGTTCCTTTCCCATTGCCCCAGACTTCTCCTTGTCTCCTGTGCCTGGGTCTCATCTTCCTCTCAAGGACTTTAGCTGAGCTCACACACTGACAACCTCTGCCTGGCTAGAGATAAGACACCAGTTTCATGGTTTCCACTCAGGACTCCTTGCAGGTTCACTAATTCCTAGGCCATCAGTCCAGATGTTGAGACAAGGCAGACCATTGGTCAAAACCACACTTATTATGTCTTGCTTTTCATTCAGTCCCTTTTCCTCCAGGGCTTCCATAGAAAACTTCAATGTACAGGATAGGAAAGGACAGACAGCCTGCTTATGGTGGTGAACTGGAAAGTGTATTTTTTCATTTTTAATATTCAACTTTTAAAATTTGTTTTATTATTTTATGTATATGAGTAGTGTGTGTGTGTGTGTGTGTGTGTGTGTGTGTGTGTGTGTGTGTGCGCATGCGCGCGCGCGTGAGCGTGCACACACGCGCTCTCACGTGTGCACCACATTCACACAGTGCCCTTGGAGGCAGAAATGTGTATAGCATTCCTCTGGAATTGGAGATGGTTGTGAGCCACCATGTGAATACTGGGGACCTCACATGGGAACTTTGTAAAAGTAGACGGTGCTCTTAACAGCTGAGCCATCACTCCAGTCCTAAATATTTCATTTCTACTCATGAGGATATAACTGTGAGAGAGTGTGTACATAGGCATACAGGTGCCCACAGAGGCCAGAAGAGGGGACTCATATCCTCCGATGCTGGAGTTACAGGCAGTTGTAAGTCACCTGACTGTAGATGGTGAGATGAACTCCAGTCGTGGGAAAGAACACCAAAAGTGCTCTTAACCACTAAGGCACCTCTCTAGCCATGGAAATTGTATTTCTGACCAGTAACTCAATCCACACATACATGTGTATGTGTGCACTTATAGGCATATGTATGTATACACAGTTGTATATTCACACAACCATGCCCTTCTGGTTGAAAGAAGGTGGGGAGTCTCTTGTCCAGGCTTAAGAAAAACAGTAACAAACAGTATTGCTGTAGTAGGCTGTTGTCCTGTTCCCAGTGCAGCTATGTTTTTAAGAGCTAAGTTTTACCTTACTAAAAACACATGGTGCTAAATAATCTTGACATTTATGTGCAGAACTTGGAAAGGTTACTAGAATTCCACATGACTCACAAGTTTGGGGAGCATGCCCTCCATGCATTGCAGAACTTGGAAAGGTTACTAGAATTCCACATGGCTCACAAGTTTAGGGAGCAAGCGCTCCATGCATTGCAGAACTTGGAAAGGTTACTAGAATTCCATATGGCTCACAAGTTTGGGGAGCATGCCCTCCAAGCACTGCTGAGCTGCACTTCTCTCATTTTGTGCAGATTTGATGAGAAGAAACAATCCATGGAACCAGGATTCCCCAGGAAGATAGCTGAGGACTTTCCAGGCGTTGACTCAAAGGTGGATGCTGCCTTTGCAGCATTTGGTAAGAGGACACTTACTGTGTTGGCAATGGGACCCTTGAAATGCTCTGTAGTATGAGAAGATGGAAGAGTATTAAATAATTTCTAATAACAGATTTTAAAAAATCAGTACTCTCCTCTCTCCCAAGAATTTCAACTTGTTTGCTTTTGTGGTAATTACGGTTCTCCCTTGGGTGCGCTCATGAAGGCGATTGATTGACACAACTCTTCTATTGTATGCACGAGTGGAAGGCCAAAGCGCTGGGAAGTCACTTCCTCCTTGTGAGCTGTTGCCTTTCTTATCCATGTTATTAGGAAGTTGCCATCAGTGGTGGGACCTGGTTTAAGGCTGGCTGACCTTCTCAACCCCATCATTTCCACTATTCAATCGCAGACTTTCTCTGTCTTTCCTGACTCAGTAAATGACTGACAACATTGATTCCCTGTAAACACTCATCTTTCCATGCACCAAAGACTAAAAGAATTTCTTCCCTATGCAAGAGTAAGCTGGTGATCTTTACTGACACTGAGGGTCACATCTGCAGAGAGGTAGAAAGCATGGTGATTAAAAGTCACTGTTTCCCTAGAGCCAGAAATAGCCCTTGGACTAGAAGATAATGAAGGGGAGAAGGGGGGGCGGGCGGCTGGGAAGAAAGAAAATAACCATAGTTTCAAACAAGCAGCCATTTTTTTTTCTGATTGGAAATCAGACTCAGTGCTATCTCCTTCCCTCCCTGGCAAGTCTATTGAGACAAATATTTGCATCTGCCTAAACTTCAACTGGTTTGTCAGAAAGATGGAATTAGATAGACTTACTTCACAGAGCTCTTGCCCAACCAAGTTTATAAAAATAGTAGTTTTGTTAAATGCTTGACATTGTCCCTGGCATGGACTAAAACTACAGAGACATTCTGTGTTGTTTTGTTGTTGTTTTCTCAGATGAGCAAGGGTGTGAACCCAGGACTTTGAACACTCTAGGCAAAGGTTTGAACCCAGGGCTTAGAAAACTCTAGGCAAGGGTGTGAACCCAGGGTTTAGAACACTCCAGACAAGGGTGTGAACTCAGGACTTAGAACACTCTAGGCAAGGGTGTGAACCCAGGACTTAGGACACTCTAGGCAAGAGTTTGAACACACAACTTTGGACACCCTAGGCAAGTATCCTATTACCAAGTCACATCCCTGATTCTTTCTGTTTTCCACTTATCTCTTCCTGAGGTTTTTATCTTCCCAAGTTTCTACTTAGAAGAATGTAGCTCATATTTCCTCTTGTCTTTACATGCAGGGTTTTTCTATTTCTTCAGTGGATCTTCACAGTTGGAGTTTGACCCAAATGCAAAGAAAGTGACCCATGTATTGAAGAGTAACACTTGGTTTAATTGTTAGAAGAGATTCAAGGAAGACCTGGTGTATTTTAACTGAAGTTGACAGTTCTTCATCCGAGTCTTTGTGAACTGAAGTGATTCGCTCCCCCCAGTATGTGCAATGGCAGGATCAAATGGAGGCCCATGGATCTCACCGGCCAGCCTCGAGTGGTCACAGGGCACTCAGAAGCACTGCTTAGCTTGTACTGTGTCACATGGAGAGGTTGAGGTCACTTCTGGACAGTAAACACTCATCTATGTAGATGATTTGCTTTTATTTAATAAAGATGATGTATCATTTATTTAATCATGGATTTTGAGTGCTGGTTTCCAGAACTCAGCATCTTGGGCACTGATAGACTGAGCAACACACAGCTGGATATGCTGGGCCACTGGAGGTAGACGTTCTCTGTCTCTGCTGGTGGAGCTTATCCATAAAGAAAATGTACCACTCACCCACCTAATGCACCCCTACAAACAGGAAAATACAGGAAGCGTATTTTCCCCACCTAGACTTCAGATGTCTCCGTCATACCTAATGGAACAAGCTAGGGGTGAGTCTCATATTACAGGGCTAGCGTCTAATAACTGCAATGAATCCTGCATTCATAGCAAACAATCTGGTTTGAGCGCCTCATCCTACAGGTGAGGGAATCCTATTCCTTTAACTTACATAGTCCTTCAGGACTGTTCCTCCCTGCCTCGGCCATCACCTTTCCTCAAGTCTACCCTGTACACACATACCATCTTGTGCTCATTTGAATCTATGTGTGCCTCAAGGTGGATGTCCGTTTGCAAAGGACAATTCTAAAACAGGTTTCTCATCCCTTAGTAGCACTTAAAGCTCAGTTCCTAAGTACGCACTAGGTGCTCACTCACCTTTAGACTATGCTTCCATTGGAAGAGAATTTATTAATCATATTCCACGTGCCAGGCATTGTGCTAGACTGGAGACACAGAAGCCTAAAAATATGTACATAATTCCTGACTTCATCAGGATCATTATAATCATTAAAATCCAACAGAGAGACACAAATCATTACAAATCTGAAGAAGCACTTACAATGCTAAGGAGTTATAGAAGGGAACACAATGTTTAGGTGCACTTCTAGGAGGCTCTTCTTGGAACTGTGTCATTTCTGGAGAAAATTTGAGGCCCACAGAACCACAGAACAGAACCTGGCTGTGGTGGGAGGGTTGGTAAATGAGAAGCCCTTGATCACAAATGGAAAAAAATTCTAAGCAGCATTCTACAAAGGACAGTCCGCATCAGGGAAGGCTTTAGAACTTGGTGTGAACTGGCTTTTGGCCCCTTCACTTGCTGTCTTGATTCTGTGCTGTAGATTTTAGCTACAGGCTGGCCCTAAAGGCTCCAGAATGGTTTAGTTCCTATTGGCTTGGGAAGGTTTCCTGGAAAGGTCGGGTACTCTGCGTTTACAGGAAGAGAGGAGCATCTGAGCCCGAGGGCAGGAGGAAGGAAGCAGATGCTGGGGATCTGGTGAGGAATTAGGGATAAACCAACGGAAGAGGGGATTTGACACAGGTGAGAAGGGCCCAGCACCGCAGTGGTCAGTGAATGACACGTATACATGTATCTATATCTATAGAGAGAAGGGGGTGAATACAATATTGAGGCTTTTTAAATAGTGTTGTTTAGTCATGATACTTGGTATATAGTCTGCTGTCCTGAATGTTGTATTTTTTTTCCTGTTTCACAGTGCTTGAAAAGTATATGAGAATTGACTTAAGAAATTCAATTTCTTAATTTTTGTAATTAGATTTTTGATTAATTAGATTAATAGTTGTTTAAGTGTTTAGAAATACTATTGGCTTTTAAATCTGCATAAAAGATTTACACTATTTGAAAACTCATCCACATTAAAATTATTTTGATATGAATACTGATTAAATGCTATTTTAATGTAATTTAGGTAGTTATTTTAATGCAATTTAAGTAATTAAGAATACTTTACCTTCAACTATATTAATCAATTAAATATTAATAAAAATCAGTAAAAGACATGGTACTTATTTTTATGCAAGTATGCCATGTAAGAAGCAGAATGACATGGCTAGAAATCAACATAGACCTTTTTATTTTTGAGACAAGGTCTCACCTAGTAGCCTTTGCTGACCTGCAATTCATCGTGTGGACCGGGCTGCCTATGCACTTGAGACAATCTTGCTCTCCTTCCACAAAAGTGCTGAGATGACAAATGCGGACCATCATACCTGGCCGAACTTAGAGTCTTCAGCATGGACTTTCAGGAAATTATGATAATGAAAAACTATCAAGAAGTATGCAAAAAGAAAGCCCCCAATGGAGCTGAGACAATCCAAACAAAACATTGGCATACAGGACTATTTCTATTTTAACACAGAAAGGAAGATACGTGTGTGTGTGTGTGTGTGTGTGTGTGTGTGTGTGTGTGTGTGTGTGTGATATAACTCTCATCCATGAAATGAGCATTGTTAGCTGTCTTACAGTACAGCCAGCCATTCTTCAGACAGGCTGCACAGCATCCTCAGAGTGTGTGGAGGTAAGTGGAGACTTGTCTGATACTGGCTTGCTACACTCACTCTGATACCTGCCTACTTTAGCTGACAATGACTGATCTGGAGCAGTTATTAACGACAAAGCTGGTAGAATAAGGAGAGACTGACAGAGGTGAGCTTGAGCTGGAGAAAAAGATAGAGGAAGTGGTTGGTTCTCAGAAGCAGGTTGAATTAAGAGATAGGTTGAGTGACCCTGGTAGTGTTCAAACCATGAGACTGTGACAGGTCACACATCAGATTCAAATCATAAGAATTAAAGAGGTTAGTGTGACTAAAACTACAAGCCCCAAAAACTGTGAACTCAGATTCTGTATCCTAAGTAGCCCCCCAGAGTCAGACTGTTTTTACACCAGAATGTCACTCCTGGCTCTGTAGCCTGTTTCTTTATATACAGTTAGGACATACAAGACTTCAGCCAGTGGAAATATGGAGAATTTGATGTATGTCCAGTGTTTAGGTTAGTATTCTAGAAATCAGTCTCTTAATAGCTCAAGAAAACACTAACTATAGACAAAGATAATGGATTGATGACCAGGAGTCCCTCTGTGCACTGTAGCTAGAGTTTTCCTGCCTGGCCCACAGTCAGGACAAATCTCTCTCACCTGCCAGTCCCACAGCCACTCAGACCCGACCAAGTAAACACAGAGACTTATATTAGTTACAAACTGTATGGCCATACCAGGTTTCTTGCTAACTGTTCTTACAGCTTAAATTAATCCATTTCCATTAATCTATACCTTGCCACATGGCTCGTGGCTTACCGGCATCTTCACATGCTGTTTGTCATCATGGCGGCTGGCAGTGTCTCTCTGACTCAGTCTTCCACTTCCCAGCTTTATTCTCCTCCTTGTCCCACCTATACTTCCTGCCTGGCTACTGGCCAATCAGTGATTTATTTATTGACCAATCAGCAACACATTTGCCATACCGAACATCCCACAGCAGTGCACCTTCTGTTGACTAGTACCTCGTTGTGGGGAATATCCTAAAGGTTAGAAAACTCACTGTGCTGTATCTCTGATTACATCATAAATCAGTTAGCTAAGGCAGTGTTGTCTCCTGGTAGGCGGCATTCATGGTTGTAGATAGCATCTAGTGAGTGGACAAACCCACATTCTTCTTATGAACATTTCAGTCATTTGGTTTTAGATGAGTAAAAGAAAGAAAGAAACAAACAAAAACAACCACAAGCATAGGGCCCTTTTCAGACAATCAATCCTAGTAGGAACTATCCCTTTTATTTAAGAATCACTTAAGTATCTACTCATTCCTTATTCATACATTAATTTGCTCAATGCTTATTTGTAAAAATGTAAGAAGATGATGTAATAGGTCCAATTGGCAATTTGAGGACCTTTTGTAATGAATAAGGGAGATTAGTTCATAGCTTGGAGGAGAGTAGGGAAGACTCTTCAGGCCAGGGACAGGATGGTGACATGGAGGCCAGAGGAAGTTAATGGGACAGCCCTAATGTCTTCAGACACCATTTCTCTGTCTGGGACTCCAATTTCAGTGCCTAGAGCAGGCACATGTTTGCACTGCAGTCACAAAGATTTATGTTCAAATGATTCTGCCCCTTGCCTGCTGTGACCTAGGACTTAGGGTCAGTGGGTTGTTTACACCTAAAATGAAACCTTGAAGACCCAAGTAACCATGTGTGACCAGTGTCACATATGTTTGGCAACAGAGCTACTACATGGCCATATATGGGGATGGATGGATGGATAGATAGATGACAGAGAGATACATAGATAGATAGATAGATAGATAGATAGATAGATAGATAGATAGATAGATAGATAGATAGATGGATAGATAGATATAGATAGATGATAGATTGAAAGATGATAGTGGGTAGAACCATTTTTCCTACATACCACTTCCTAACAAAACAGTATTAAATCCTCAATTTTCAAAGTTTCTTGTTAAAGACCATTTCAATACATGTAGTAGAAAAAAAGAGAAGAAGGAGGAGAAAAGCAGCTCAAATGAACTAAGAACGTTCAAAAGGCTGACTCCCTAAGTATAAAAAATTAGACACAAGTTGAAATTCAAAGACTGAATTTACTATGGAAAACACGAACACTCTGAGGCCTTTCACAAAGCACCCAGCATGAAAGAACCAAGAAAATCACAGAATAATTTGCCTGTGTAGAAAGAGCTGGGAGTCAATTGGCATAGTTGTCCTCAAGAAAAGTCCTTTTAGGCATGCCATTCTCCTATGGGACAAAAGGCAAAGGGAGTAATGTCCATAAAATTATATCTAAATAGGGGGTGGGCAAGGAAGATTCTCCTAGAAGAAAAAAAAACTCATGCGGACGTAAAGAGCAGATAGAGTTTTAACTTATTTTTATCTTCCTGTAAACCATGTCAATTCTAGGCATTGATAAATTTTATTTTACTGAATCCCTGGATTTATTAATTATTGTTCTCAAATGATCACACACCAGTCCACAACCTACCTGTAGATATTAGTAGAGTTCTGCCATGAATAGCTAGCTGAAAATTTCAAGATTCAAGACTATGTAATTCTATGAAATTCTTTGTTGTTTTTGGAAGAAATTGAATAAAACATTACTTTAAGCTTCCAGTTTTCAGCCCTTGTCTGCACCCAGACAGATCATAAAACAGCTTCGGGCTTATCTTATTGGTTCTGGGATTGGATCAGGAGACAATGGGTGACCTTGCTGAAGAAGGTGGGTCATACAGAGCATGGGCAAGGCCCATTAGAGAGCTTCTGTTTCTATCAGGGGACAGGGAGATGGCTTGGTGGGCAAAGGCACTTGCTGTGTGAGCCTTGTGACCTTAGTTTGATCCCCAGAACCCACGAAAAGGTGGAAGAGAGAACCTATTCCACAAGGTGTCTTCTGGCCACACACATGAGCCATGCCTCACAGACAAACAATAGTAAGCACATTTTCATTTCTTTTTTTTTTTTTTCTTTTTTGGTATTTCAAGACAGGGTTTTTCTCTGTGAAAACAGTCCTAGATGTCCTGGAACTCACTTTGTAGATCAGGCTGCCTTCCAGCTCGCAGAGATCCACCTACTTCTTCCTCAGGGTGCTGGGATGTGTGTACCACCACACGCGGTCCGAGTAAGTATAGTTTCTAAAAAATGGTTCTACCCACTATCATCTTTCGATCTGGCTTTCAGGGTTTTGTTCAAGTAAAGGATAGTAGTTTATAAAAGTTTGAAAGCTTCTAGACTGTAGAATACACATATTCCTGCAAGATCTTATATTTTCTGAGCCTCTTGGAGGATCACACTGCATGCCATTATCTCCTCCCTAATTCCTGGTGGTCACATTATCCTCTGTCAAGTGATTTTAGTAACCCTTATTTTCTAGGTCCCAGGGAGCCAGGAAAAGGCACTTTTCTAAAACTTCATATTCTACCTCAAGATAGATCCAGCTATTGGACATGCACCCATAGGACACTCCATCCTACCACAGAGACACTTGCTCAACCATGTCCATTGCTGTCCTTTTCATAACAACTAGAAATTGGAAATAGCTTAGATGCCCAGCAACAGATGAATTGATCAGGAAAATATAGTACATTTACACAAAGAATATTACTTAGCTGTTAAAAAAATTATGAAATTCAAAGGTAAACGGATAGAGCCAGAAAAAAAAATCATCCTGAGTGAGATAACCTAGACCCCAAAAGACAACAACGGCAGGTATTTGCTTATATGTGGATGCTATCTTTTAAGCCTTTGCTACTATCTGAATAACCACAGAGGTTAGGTATAAAGTAAGGAACTACTGGAGAGGGAAGGATTGCCCAAGGAAGGGGAAAGAGAAAATATAGTTAGAGATAAACAGGAGGGATACTGGAATGGGAGGATTAAACTGGAGGGGGAGGGAAGAGGAGAGTAAGGGAGGAAATATGGAGAAGTGCTGGCAGTAAGAGACATTTGAGAGGTCACTCAAAAACCTACTACATGAGACAGCTCTTAAAACATGTATATGTATATGAAATAAATATAAATGAATCACCAAATAATGAGAAAGTCAAAGCCTCAACTAGACCACTTACATCCAAGTGAAACCTCCAATGAGTGTAGGAATGGGATGCATCTAATTGAGTTGTTGTCAAAAGGGCCCCATAAAAACCTCAAAATAACTCAGCCAATTACCAAGGCTATTGGTTGCTCTCTACAAGCTGATGTTTAGGACCCACTGCTGAAGACAACATCTACACAACTCACCGAAAACAGAGAAGTTGAGCTGGTGTCTTCTTGGGCCTTCACTCCCACTGACTAGTGTTCATGGTACAGGAAGGTACTCGGCACACCACCAGAGGAGAAACCTAAACACCAGCCCAGCTTCAAACCCCTTGACCTACAGTGGTGACCTGTCTGCAGGACATGCTGGTATAATAGTGGCACAAACATTGTGGGAACAACCAATGACTATCTGATTGGATTTAAGGCCCACTTCACGAGATGGAACCCATGCCCGACACTGCTTGTGTGGCTAAGGACCTGAGACTAGATAGACCATGGACCTAAAGGAAAACCAAATACTACTGTTCTGCTAGAGGAACATGGCAATAAAATGACTCCTAATGGCATTCTGCTGTACCCATAGGTCGGTGTCTCACTCAGACAGCATCAGAGAAACTCTATTCTCCAGTAGAGGGAAACTAATTCAGCGACCCATAGCTGGACAATGTGCGGAGAATGACAGGCTTTGATACACTTAGTTCTAACTGGGATGTCTCCATCAAATCCCTCCCCTCAGGGCTCAGGAAGCTATGCGGAAAAGGAGGCAAGAAGACTGTGGAAGTCAGAGGGGATGGATGACACCAGGGGACATGCCTTCCAGACACAGCAGGACTGACGCACACATGAACTCACAGAGACTGTGATAGCATGCGCAGGGCCTGCACAGGTCCAAAACAGATGGAGTCCCAGTGCTGCAATGGAGGAGTGGACACAAGCTCCCATCCCCAACTAAGAACTACCTCCAACTGATAACTGCTCCCAAAGGAAAGCTAGTTTCCCCAATGACGTCTCACAGGGACACGAACCACACTCGGAGGCCAGCCCCACGCCCAGCAGTAGTCAGCAAACACAAGTGAACTCAGGGGTACCTTACTGGTCTTCTGCTTATATAGACTTTGATTTCTGATTTTATATTTTTATGGGTTGTTTTTTTTTTTTGTGTGTGTGTGTGTGTGTGTGTGTGTGTGTGTGTGTGTGTCTCACGCTATTTGTTTCTTTCTCTTTTCTTTCTGTTGTTAGTTTGTTCATTTTGTTTTATCCTTGTTTGTTTGTCTTTTTTATTTTTTTCTGTCTGTTTTTTAAAGAGAGACAGAGAGAGAGAGGGACGGCAGGGGGGGAGTTGGAAGGCCAGGGAGGATATGAGGGACAAGAACCCATGTTCAGAACATACTGTATGAAAACAGCTATTTTAAATGGAACATAAAATAAAGAGTATTGCGGTATCGTGGAGTGCCAGCCCCCTTTAACTCCTGAAGCGCAGTCTGCGTCTCTCATCTGATGACTGATCCACTGCTTCCCTAGGCTGAAGGCACTCCGCTGAAGTCTTCCTCACACCCACCTACCCTCCGTCTGATGCCACGAAGAGAGGCTTCTGTCTTTGAGAGGCCTTCTCCCAGTCTCCTACACTATTAGACTCACATATTACTGCCTTGAGAGGAAATGAGTGCTTTCATATCAACCCAGGATCTATCGAAGCATTATTTATGAATAAGATATTGGTTGTCCAGTGAGAACAGACATCCACAAGGTGAGAAGAGTCCCGAGGCCACTGACCCTGGTCCCAGGCAAAAGTGGTACCATGAGGAGGTGAGGTGGGGAGTGGGTCAGTGCTTCTCCCTGTTGTACACTCTTGAGCCTCTTCTAAGAAGGGAAGGGACAGGAATAGAGGGACCTACAGAGGCAGGCAGCCTTGTCTCTCTAATGGTGATACGATGCCGTGAATCAGCAATTTTATATGAAACATGAGTCCTTGAGTGCACATCTTTCAATAACACAGTGATACATGTATTTAGCTATTCAAGAGAGGCTCCATGAGACCTTCTGAATGGATGAACATACAAATACATGCATGAATGTGTGTGTGTGTGTGTGTGTGTGTGTGTGTGTGTGTGTGTGTGTGTAGTATAAACACATGCCACCTACCCTCAGTAAGCAAAGATGCACCCATATTAAGGGAACAAGGATAATTACATGCAAGAACCCAGGATCACACTTGGTCTCTTGCCAGCCCGTTTTACCTGATGCATTTAGACAGGTTCAGAGATGAGTCTTCTTTGTCCCATGAGGCTGATGAGCAAGTCTGTGTAAGTCTGCGTATCTCGTCTCCCAGAGTTCTTCTCGGGCAAGGTTCTCATAGCCTTCACCTCGAAAAAGATAAAGAGAGTCCATGGTGCTGTTGCAGTCTCATAGCAGATAGTTTATCAAAGGCTGAAGGGGACCTCAGGAACCCAGGAAAGCCAGTAAACACTGGAGGGCCTAGAGTTCAAACAGCATGGATGCTGAACATCGTCTGTCACTCGGGGTCGGTGATCCCGCCCTCTTTCCTGGGAGCAAGGTGTATGCAGATATCAGAGAGCCAAGTAGTAAAACCTGCTTATCAGGGGTCACTGGGGTCTGTAGGGCTGGCTCAGGAAAGAGCTTGCTGTGCAAGGGGAGAGGGAGTTGATTATGATCCCAGAGACCCATGTGAAAAGTGAGACATGATGACGTGTGTTTGTAATCCTACCACTAGGATGTGTGACCTGCTAGGTGAGCTCAGAACGGTAGGAGAACCCTCCAAAAAACTAAAATGGATGGCTCCTGAGGAGGACCAACCAAGGCTGTCCTCTGGTCTCTATGCACACATATACAGGCATGTGAGTATACACACCACACACGAATGCACGCGCGCGCGCGCGCACACACACACACACACCACACACACACACCACATGCACTGCACACACACACCATACACATACATACACACACACCACACACATGCACACATATATACATACCATACACACATACACACACATATCACACACAACACATACACACACATACACAGACACCACACACATCATATACACACATATACACACACCACACATACCATCCACACACACACACATATACCACACACACACCACACATATATACACACATCACACATACACACATATACACATACCACACACACATACACATACATACATATACCACCACTGTATACACACACCATACACAACCATACACATACATACACACACATACACCCATATACACATACTACCCACACAACACACACACGCACGCACACACACACACACACACACACACACACACACACACACACACACAGCCTTGGAGTACGCTGTGCCTATGTGTTTCATAGGCCTGACCCTTTCTCAGATAAGATGAATATGAACTGGAGAAAACAACCATTTAATTGATGAAGAACATCTCTTTCACAAATGTCCTGTTTGATATAATCCTGGGTTTACCGCACCAAACCAGCCCAAATAATCTGCTAGGGTCACAGTTTCTGATTTCGCAGGTTCTTCGGTGCCGATGAAAAGGATGTTGTGAAGCGTGAGTCACACAGCCTCTGGCTTTCTAGAAGTGTGCGAAGTCCCTATATAAAGATGGAGCTTCCTGGCTAGGATGCTGCAGCAGGCAGGGAGGGGCCGTTGGTGGTCTCGCCCAGGACAAGGGACATCATGCTTAGCCTTCCTTTGCTGTTGCTCCTCTGGGGCACCAGCTCATATAGCTTCCCCGTGTTTCAAGAAGGACGCCGGCAAGATGCGGAGACTGTCTGGGTAATGGACGCTACATTACACGGGACAGGAATGCGAGCCTTTGCTTTGCGTCCTTCTATTACAGCCTGATGGCATTTATGGGTGGATTTCCTTCTAAGACGAATAGAGTTTATCAGAAATGGAGCCTTCTCAAACACGTATCTAGCCAAGCCTCGTTGGAGGAGAGGGAACCAAGGAAGGAGAGGCAGTTCGCTCTACAATGTGGATTTGCAACAGAGTGCAAATCTCACCTACAATTCTAGTCCCAGCACGAGCTTCCGAATTCTCAGTACTTAGTGGTGGGAGCTCTCTGCTCTGAAACCGAAGGATAAGAAGGGCAGCGAAGCTTAGTCAGAACTTTAAAGTCATTCTCTAGTGTGGCTAAAGCCTCAGAATGTCATTTAAAAAAAAAAGAAGAAGAACCGTTTTTCAGTTAGTGCTCCATAACTTTAAGTATTTACGTATTTTTAATTATGTGTATGAGTGAGTGTATCATGTGTCTGCCCACCTCAGGTAGAGGCCAACAGTGGTCTTTGGATCCCCTCAGCCTGGGTTCTCTGCAGGCAGTAAGTGCTCTTAATTGACTTAGTGGTTCATTAACTTTGTATTTTATCAGAAATACCTGGAAAACTACTACAACTTGGGCAAAGACACAGCAGATAAAACCCTGAGTGGCAAGGACTTGATGGCCGGAAAGCTGAAGCAAATGCAGCAATTATTTGGGCTGAAAGTGACCGGAAAGTCAGATCCTGAAACTCTGAGAGCGATGGGGAAGCCCAGGTGTGGGGTGTCTGATGTGACGCCATACTCCATCACCTACGACAATCCACGCTGGACAAAAACACATCTGACGTACAGGTAACTAGACCGGCATCAGAATCAAAATGAGGTCATTGTTCCCCACTAGAATAGTGGGAAACAAGACCCAGTGTGCCACCATCTTATTTTTTTTCTTAGCATTTTGAACTACACACCATATTTGCCAAGAGCAGTTGTGGAAGAGTCCATCGAGAAAGCCTTCCAAGTCTGGAGTGATGTGACACCACTGACATTCTCCAGGGTCTTTGACGAGGAAGGGGATATCGTGCTGGCTTTCTACAGAGGAGGTAAGTTCTTCAACCTCGCCTTGCCCTTCAATCTCTCCTGCCTTGCAGGGGCGGGGGGGTTGCTTGTCGAAGAGCATTATTGGTTTTATGGGGTCGAGGAGTGAAATAGTATCACATGGGGTGGAAGTCTGTTGGCGACTCAGCAAAGCTCTGAGCTAGCCAACAGGAGAACCAAATGAGCCTTTTATTGAATTTGGTTTCTTGCAGACCACGGTGACAATAACCCTTTTGATGGACCCTTCTATGGCCTTGCTCACGCTTTTCAGCCAGGACCGGGAATTGGGGGTGACGTTCATTTCGATCTTGATGACAGGTGGACCGACACCAGTGAGAGTGAGTCTAAGAGGCCGCTGCTCTCAGTTCAACTGGCCCTTCCTAGTCCTTTGCAGTGTTGGTTGGTTTAATGGACAGAATGCATTGATGGAAGTAGGTAACCCATTACCACTCAGAGAACTAGTAGCACATTGAGAAGCAGGAAACAGGAGTGATTTCTGATCGTATATCATCTTCCTGATGGCAAATAGGTTACTCTAAAACTGCTCTTAAGAAATTCTGAGGGCTGATGAGATGCAGCTCCTGAAATCCTCCATTTGATTCCTGGAACCCATTTGGTAGAGAGGAGAAAACTGAATCCTCTAAGTTGTTCTCTGCCTTCCACACAGGCATCCTCTGTGCACTTTGTGCTTGCACATGCATGCACACACACACACACACACAATCAATCAATCAATCAATCAATGTAAACCACTTTTCTTTTAAAAAGAAAGAAAATGTTGAAAGTTTTAATGTTTTACTTATGGACCTGGACCATTTTTACAAGAAAGACGCAATAAACTTAACAAATTTGGTATTAAACTTGGAAAACTGAATGAGAAAAAACTGTTTTGTGCATTCCAGGTTTTCCAGGAGTAATCATTTATCAGCTTTGTAAATAAGAAAAAGTACAAAATGTTAGTGCTTCATCGCCCCTCTGCAAAGGAACTTGTCCCAGGTCTTTGTTAACACGGACTCATCTGAGATCTCTATTGGACCAATATAATCCTAGAGTGTAGGCTTGCCTGTGCCTCTTTACAGTTAACATATGCATGCTCCCACCTTCAGAAAAAGACTGTATATACATGTGTTTATTTCAAAAAGAGACTGAGAAGGTGTGAACATTCACCCTGGAAGATTGGTTCCTTACTAGATGTCTCAAAACAACATAATTTTTAGTAATTGGAAACTTTTGGCTCTTTGTCCTTCCAGATTTCAACTTGTTCTATGTTACGGCTCATGAGTTGGGCCACTCCCTTGGACTCACTCATTCCTATGATATTGGGGCACTAATGTTCCCCAGCTACACATGGTACACTGAGGACTTTGTACTAAACCAGGATGACATCAATCGCATCCAGGCTTTATACGGTAAGTAAAACAGCCATTAGCTGTTGAAGGCATTTCATTCTTCAGGTGGGCTTCTAGAACCATGGAAACTAACTCCAGGTCCCTTATATTCTTTAGGACCTTCCCAAAATCCCATCCAGCCAACAGGTGCAACAACCCCGAAACCATGTGACCCCGATCTAAGCTTTGATGCTATAACCACATTTCGGGGAGAGGTGATGTTCTTCATAGGCAGGTAATATCTTTATGCTTCACTGGACTCTAAATTCACTGTTGTAGGCCACCAATATGGCTTATCTATTAACTTTACAGTGTTTGTAATTACTTGGTAACAATTAGTTGTGTTTCTTTTCTTATCTTTTTACAACGTATAATGACTGCTTCCAAGTGGTAATTAGGTCAGTTGGTTCAGAAAAATCACCACTGTAGTGAAAACATGTTAATGTAATGTCATTTTATAGATCTGTAAATTAGGAAGGGAAGGAAAGTGAGGACCCTGGGGACACAGAACTCGTGGGTGGCAGAGCAGTTATCAGTCTCCTGGCCCCCTATTCAGAGCTCTTTTCAAGATCTCAATCTGCATGTTGATGAGTGTGATGTTCCTTTACCAGGAAAAGTAGGTCTTTTTATGAACCATTATGTCAATGAGGTCGCTCTTTAACAGCTTTGCTCTGCTCCTGAAGGGTGTCTGTGGCCCCTGAAGCTCAGGAAAGAGAAAGGAAAAAGCCATTGCTGGAAGACTTCTGAGTCCCTCAGCTTCTCCCTCAGGCAGAGAAGGGCAGCCCCCCTCAGAAGAGGGAACTTAAAATCCCCTGTCAGTGTGTGGACCTGAAAACATGCTGCTCCCCTTCCACACAAGGACCAGACTTACCCTCCACACCATGGTGATTTCTAAAGGTCCAGGCAACATAATAGCACACCCAGATGTTCCCCACTGAAAAGTGAATAGAACAGAGGTGCTCTGGAAGGCTGGGTCCCTCCAGTCACTCTTCTCATAGTACACTGGGTGCTGTCTGGTTATGTTACACCCAAACTCAGATATTGACTCCAAATGCTTTCTAGGCTCTTCTTTGCTACTTTTGAGAGTAAAAGATAAGGATGGAACTTGCATGATGTGACTCCATCTGGCTCTGGACTTTTTTTTTCCTGCTTGGAGTCTGTTTAGGTAGTTGACTTCCTTTTGGTTTAATTTTGGTGGTTTGACTGGATCTAGAAATTAATCCATTTGTTTTAGGTCTTTTAGCTTAATGGACCACATTTCTTAAATATTCCATTTTAATATTCTGAATTTATATAGTGTCTACTATAATGTTTTCTGTTCTATTCTGATTCCATTGATTTAGGTCCTCTCTTCCATTTGGTTGGTTGGGCCAAGAGGCTGTCACTCTTGTTTATTGTCTCAAAGAATCATCTCTTAGATTCACTGATTCTTTGTAGTGGTTTCTTTGTTTCTATTTCATTGATTTCTGATCTGATTTTTATTATTTTTTTGCCATCAACTAGATTTGCATTTAGTTTGCTCTTGTTTTTCCAATTTTTTGAGATACACCACTAAGTCCTTTATCTGTGCTCTTCCTGATTTTAATTTTAATGGAGGCACTTTGAGCTACAGGACTACTTTCAATGTGTTGCAGAGGCTTTGTGTTGTGGTTTCATTTTCATTTAGTTCCAGGGGTTTATTTTATGTCTTTCTTGACTTCTTCTTTGACCCATTCATCTTTCAGTAATGAGTTATTCAATCTCCACGAGTTTGTGTATTTGCTACAGATTTGTTTGCTGACAATTTTAAGTTTTATTGCACTGTGGTCAGATAGGATGTGAGGAGTCGTTTAAACATTTTTGAATTGTAGAGATTTGTTTTATGTGGTCTCTTTTAGAACAGCTCCTGCATGTTGCCGAGTGTGGTTTGTATTCTTTGGTCTTTGGATGAAATGTTTTGTAGATAACTGTTAAGCCCATTTGGTATATTATAGAAATTAATTCTGATGTTTCTATGTTTTATTTTTGGTCCAGATAACTTGTCTGGATAAAATAGCATTTTGAAACCATCTACTACTAGTGGATTGATTTTAGTCTGTATCTTTAAATTTATTAGCACATTTTAAAAAAGAAATTGGGGACACCAAAGTTCAGTGCACATATGCTTAGAATTGCAATGTCTTCTTGGTTAGCTGCTCCCTTGATTAGAATAAAGTCTTCTTAGCTGTTCCCTTGATTAGAATAAAGTGTCCCTCTTTATCTCTTCTGATTAGTTTTAGTTTGAAGTCTATTTTGTCAGATATTAGAAGACTCACACCTGCTTGCTTCCTGACCCCATTTGATAGGAGTATTTTGTCCATCCTTTTACTCTAAGAAGATGCTTATCTTTAAAGTTAAGGAGTATTTCTTGTAGACAGCAGATGGACTTTGGTTTTTTGATCCTTTCAATCAGCCCATGTCTTTTGATTCAGAAATTAGGGTCACTGATATTTAAAGTTATTATTGAATTGTGTGTGTTAACTGTAGTCATGTTGTTGATTTTTGTTGTTGTTGTTGTGTTCTCAAAGATACTTACTATGTGTTTTAATAATTATGGCTTCGTATTTTTCCACTGTCTCTCTTCAGTCCTAAATATTGTTTCCTGTATTTTCTTTAGATTTGGCTTGTTGGATAGAAAGTTTTTAGGTTATTAATATTGTTTTCCTTTCTCCTTCAACTATGGTGGATAGTTTTTGTTTGTTTATTTGTTTATTTGTTTGTTTGTTTGTTTGTTTTTTTCGGAGCTGAGGACCGAACCCAGGGCCTTGGGCTTGCTAGGCAAGCACTCTACCACTGAGCTAAATCCCCAACCCTTACGGTGGATAGTTTTACTGGGTGTATTAATTTAGGCTAACGGTCATAGTTTTTTAGAATTGAAATGCATTTCTCCAGGCTCTTCCGGCCTCCAAGGTTTCCACTGAGAAATCTGTATTCTAATGGGTTTTCCTTTATATGTGACTTGTGCTTTTTCTCCTACAACTTTCAGCACACTTTCTTTTATATGTGTACTTAGCATTTCAACTATGCTGTACTTGGGGATTTTCTTTTTCCAGTCTTGCCTGTTTGGTGGTCTGTGTGCTTCTGGTATCTAAATAGGTGTGTTTTTCCTTGGTTTGGGAAAGTTTTCTTCTATGATCTTGTTGAAGATCTGGTCTATGCTGTTGACTTGGGGTTCTTCTCTCTGTCTATGTCTGTAATTCAAAGTTTGTTTTTTTTATGTCTTCCCACGTTTCCTGTGTGTATTTTTTGTAATGTGTCATATTCCTTACTTTTTTGTTCTAGATCTTCTCTTTATTCTTGAGTCCTGATTCCCTGTCGTCAACTTGATTCATCCCAATTATAAGGCTTTCCTTTGCATTTTCTAGTTGAGGTATTGGGTTTTTTCAATTCCATTTTCGTTTCAGCTTGAGTTCTTTTCAATGTTTCTATTACCTTATTGAATTTTTATTCATGTGTTTTAGATTGTCTTTGCCATTTCCAACAACTTTGTGTTTTCTTGGGCATCACTCAGGCATTTATTCTCTTTAAGCTCTTTATCCTTGATTTAATTGAACTGTTTTTTTTTTATCTTCTTTAAACTTTTGTTCTTTGATGAAGTTTATGATTGTTATGATTGTTCTTTTAAATTCTGTGCCTTCTGGTTCATCTAGGAAATTCTCACAGCAAACATTCCCACAGGACTGGTGGGTTTTGAAGAAAAGATAATGGCTTGAGATTTCAATTTCTATTGTTAGTGTATTTTCAATAAGATCTGGGCATCTTTTGATAGTTCTAAATCTGATATGGATAGAGCAGGTTGGGGCAGATAGAGAAGTTTTGTGGGTAGGTTGGGCCAAAGAGGTTAGAAATGGTTTGGGAGGAATGTTCAGAGAACACAGGGCTGACGTACAGGATTTGTCTCCTGGTCCAAGCCTGGAGTATGGGGGTAGATCTGGCTGGGTGGAAAGGTTGGATGTAGTGTGGGTGGGGTCTGTGGATTAGAGGATAGGTAGTTAGGGTCATAGCAAAAGCCTAGAAGTTTGTGCTTCAGGCAGGGGTGGCTAGGCTAGGCTGGGACTCTGGGTGTGGGACCCAGGCTAGATCTGGCAAGTTGGGGAGGGTCAGTGAAACTCACTGGGCTAGATGCTAGGATGTGGAAGATCTGGCTGGGTGGAGAGATTGAATGTGGTGTAGAAGAAGCCTGTAGGTGTTGGACTCATAGATTATATTTTACAAATTATACCCTGTATAAAGGATTTAACCTTCCACAGGTTTAAGTATTCATAGGAGTATCCACGCACCCTCAGATACTCAGGGGTGACACCATCACTAAGTACAGAACATTGCGTTGCAGTTGGTCACATGCTACAGTCAGCGCCTCGTGGCTCACCAAAGCTGACTATTACATTTTGAAGATTTATGCAAATTGGTTGTAAATCACAGTCAATATAAAAATTAAACTGTACTGGAACCAACAATAACAGAAATAAAACATTGTTTTGTCATCATCTTCACTGAAACCTGTTGATAGTACTGAGGCTCCAACCCAGGGCTTCCCGCATGTCAGGCCAGAACGCCACCACTGGTCTGTATCCCCAACCTTATTCTCACAACCTTTTATTCCTTATGTTCCGTTGGTTTATGCCATCTGTGTCTCCAAATGATAGGGATCCCAGGCGATATACTGCCGTCACTTTTAAGATTTGCCACAGCGTGAGTATTTCTGTCAAGAAACAAGCACATCGAACAGAAACCTTCACGTCCGGCCTCTTCTTTGGAGGGGCCGTAGACATTCACTACCGGCAGCTCCAGTGAGGAGTGGGTGGAGACTGCTGGGAGACTGACACCTGTGCTCTCTCTGCCTTTCAAATTAGGTTCTACATCCGTGTAAACAACTTCATGCCACAGCCTGAGCTCAATTTGATAGGTATTATCTGGCCAGATCTGCCAGGTAAACTTGATGCTGCTTATGAAGCTAGTATGATGGATGAAGTGCGCTTTTTCAAAGGTAATGTTTCTGATTGTTTCTCTGTTTGTATAAATTAAACTTTCATTTAGCTTTGGGGTAAGATAAAAGGGAATTAGCTATGTTCACTGCATGTGCTTCTGAAAAATCTAAGTTTCACGAAGTAAAACTTAGGAGCCCATCGTCTTGGTTAAAAGTTACATTGCATATTTAACATCATTTTGATTAAAATGTAAGTGAATAGAGATGTAACTCTTTAGGCTCGCTAAAGAACTTGCAAACAATCACTGTGTTTTAAACTTCCTTCATACCACTGGGATTGCTCAGAGATAAAACTGAGAGACAGGAAGGAGTTCTACAAAGGACGACACAGAATGCTTTTGTGCGTGCAATTTCCTGGACCCCATTTTAATACGAACCATCTCCCGAGAGAGAAGGAAGCTGTCACCAGAGAGGCAGATGAGGCACCGCGTACTTGATTTCTCCTAGCAAAGTGATGATATGTTTCCCTGACTTTGATTTAGAGCCTCTTTTCTTGAGGTCAGGCTATGTGGTGGTGAACATGTTACCACTTTACTGGGAGAAGTCAGTCATGTTCCCAGGACCCTTGTCCTAATGACATCCTGCCTTGAAAAACAAAGTAGACTCTCAAGTCTCACTGTGAAACTTCCTTGAGAGAATCTAAATTTTGCTAAGTTTTCCAGGAAACTCATTCATAGATTAATATATGAGAAAATCAAAGTCACTGTGAATGGAATTCAATGAGTCTATGTGATTCAGTGAGATCAGAGAGTCTAGTGCTTCTGACTTTGAAGACCATGCCAGACACACGTATTTTTTACCAACATGTTTTGGTATAGTACAGCCTTTGAGACACTGAATACAGTAAGAGAATTCAGTTCAGATGGACACCACACTTGGCAATGGCATCTCTAGCCTTTATTATGTAAAATTAAACAGAAGTTTACATATGCAGCGTTTCAAAGCACCATTTTGTGTGAGCTAAAATAAGCATGTTTGTGAACAAGAGTGATCTTGCCTTCAAAAAAGATCATTTCCTGTGATACAGAGCTTAGGCACTGCAAACAAACTCTTGAATCTGCATACATTTACCTATCTACCTTTTAAGATGCTGTTGAACTTTGTTACCACGGAGGTAGCCTAGAACTTCTAGTTGTTTAATATCTGGCTTTGGAAAGGAGCTTCAACTGCAATAGGAAAAAAAAAGATAATTCTCAAAGCTTGTTACAGAATAGAATGGCCTAGAAAAAACCCCATGTAAACCAGGGTTGGCGGCTCACGCCTCTAACCCCAGCATTTAAGAGGGTAAGGCAGGAAGGCGGCTGCAAACTGGAGGCCAAGCCTGGTTACATAGTGAACTCCAGACCAGACTAGCTTACAGTGTGAGACTCTCTCGAAAACACAAAAATCAATCAAACAAACAAAAGACAAACTCATTCAATTGGTTTGAAATTGGATCCCAATATCAGCATTTAACACAAAACAAGACACCACCACCTCCCATTGGGTGGTTGCAGTTTGTAGCTAGGATACTGCTCTAGCCTTTGAAGCTTAGCTGGAAATGTAGACAAGGAGATTCATCTATGGCGTTTGATTGGCAGGCAATAGGATGTGGGCTGTTCGTACAAGGAGTGTGATGAACGGATACCCCGTGGACATCCACAGCTACTTTGGCTTCCCTCACTACGTGACACATATTGATGCTGCTGTCTGTGAGGAAGAGACTGGAAAAACATACTTCTTTGTTGATCACATGTACTGGAGGTAAAGACTAAGATCCAAATAATGTTAGGGTGCCAGTTGTTTGAATAGAGAAAGATTTTAAAATGAGTTCCAAATAGCCTTGGCCAACTGCCTTTGTTTGCGAATGGCTGTCGCCACTGAACATCCATTAGTCCGTGGACTGGCAGGTCTCACATGGTGCTTGTACAAGGAATCCAGTGAGCCTGTGGCACTGTTCCATGCTGTGGAAAGACAGGACAGTGAAAGCATTCAACTTCCTGAGCTTCTTTGACACAAACTTAGCCATTCACACAGCATTTTACCTTAAGAGAACATCTCTGTAGTTCACTGGATTTCAGAGGGACCTTATGCATATTCTGACATCCTCAGCATTCAATTTTTCCTCACCCAATTCACTCTTTTTTAATCTCAAGAATTAAAAATTTGTATGCAATCCATGCTGGTGTGATTCTATAAATATTTTAAGCAATCTGCATGTTTGGTCAAAGGTCCTAATACTTTTAACCACTTTTTGATCAGGTATGATGAATATAGACGGTCCATGGATCCAGGTTATCCCAAATTAATAACAGAGGACTTCCCTGGAATTGGCGATAAAGTTGATGATGTTTTCCAGAAATATGGTAAGAGTATAAACATTTTCTCCATTTGTTAAAATACTAAAAGTAACAGTATTGCTATTTAATGTAAATGTAAAAATGTAAATGAAAATACAAATGTAAAAAATAAATATACTGAAGTCATGCAGTACTCAGCATTGAGTCAAAATCTGGAAACTACATGTATAATTTAATAAATATGTTTCATTTTATTTCTAGGGTATTTCTATTTCTTTCACCAATCAACTCAATACAGATTTGACCTCCAAACGAGAAGTGTTGATGCTCCCCGTGATTCCAACACCTGGTTCAACTGCTGAGAGTCCTGGCAACCTGTTACCAAGTTCATGAAAATACATATCTCATCATCTTAAGGAAGGCGTTTTTCTGAAGTGCCAAGTATTTTTATATTTATTTACCTTCTAGAATTGCTCATATACAGCACTACTGAGTACACTTTTATTTATATTTCATTTTACATATTTTTACAATTTATAGTATAATATTTTATGAGCTAAAACAGTTTAGTGCCTCAATTGACAACCCAAGAAGGTCAAGTTCATGGCTGATAAGTCACTGAAGGAGGCTATTTGTCCAGTGAGTGACTCTGACAGACATTGATCCTAGGCCTCTCCTTCCAAGAGAGGAGGGTCACTAGACAAGCTCTCCTCAGAGGAAGTGACTCTTGGACACACGAACAGATATACATGAGGAAAGTCGGTTGATACTTTGGGTTTGGTTTTTAAAACAGATCTTACAGCCCAGGCTGGCGCTGGACTCACCTCTTCCACTGCTGACTTCCAAATGCTGGGATTACAGGCATGCCCATCACGCCCAGCTAAGAGATGGTTCTTGAACAAAATAAAGATTTGATACTTAAAGCCACTTTTGTCTCTAATGCTTTATAAGTTTTCTATTTCATTATATTTTTATTACCTGATTGTAAAGCCTCACTTATAAATACTGTTTTTCTCAAATTTGAAATGGAAAACAAGCAATATGAAAAATGCTCATGAGAAAATTAGTCTATTCAAATTTTTCAAATTTCTACATTTTTGTGGAGTTTGTCTTCAGCAGGATATGCCTCAAAAGCAAGGTATCATGGCACCTAGCCCTTAGCAATTATCATCATATGCCAAGGCAGAGTGGGTATTTAACACTGGACTATGAAGTATGTGGCAGGGCTACAAGGCTGGACAAGGAAGAAGTCGTTGAAGTGGGTTCCTATAACTTGGAACTTGGTATTCCAGAAAGGAACTCAGGAGTTTTTCCAGTGTGCTGTTTACCTGGTACCTCACATTGTGCACACAACAATGTTCCATAGTGTATGACAGAAAGCTCAAAACTTCTGTCTCACAGTGTGGAGTTAGCAGCCAGAAGGATCGGGGAGACGGGAACTTCCATGGATTATTACATGGAAATGAAGCCCGCCCCCCCCCCTCCCCGCACTAGACGCTGGTCCTTAGGAAGGCCCTGAGAGCAATTTTCCCTAAGACTATAAGGTATATATTAGAAAAGGGACATATTGGAGTCTGAGACACTTACAAGTGTGGGTGCATGTACACATGCCTATGAAGGTCATCCAGTATCTTAGTGTTTCTACTGCTGTGAAGAGACACCATGACCACAGTAACTCTTATAAAGCAAAACATTTAATTGGGGCTTGCTTACACTTTCAGAGATTTAGCCCATTATCATCATGGCAGGACACGGCAGCATGCAGGTAGCTAGGGTGCTGGAGAAGGAGCTGAGAGTCCTACATCTTAATCTGTAGGCAGCAGAAGGAAACTATGTCACATTGGCCACACTTGAGTTTATAAGCCCTCAAAACCTGCCTCCAGAGTGACACTTTCTTCAATAAGGCCACGCCTACTCCAACAAGTCCACACCTCCTAATAGCGCCACTCCCTATAAGCTGAGCATTCACACACACGAGTCCATGGGGTCGTACTGTTCAGACTACCACAGACAGAAGCCTCAGCTCTCATTCTTATGTGCCATCCACCTTTCTTCCTCTTTTTCTTTCTCTTCTTTTTTCTTTCTTTCTTTTTTTCCTTTCTTTCTTGAGACAGAATCTCTGAATGGCCTGGAACTCACTCAGACTCACTGTCTGAGCAGGCTGGCCAGTGAAGCCCAGAGATTGCCCACCACCTCCCCATACTGGAATTATAATCTCCCCCCACCCTTTTTTTACATTGCAACTGAAGTTTGCAAGCACTTAAATTGAGCTATCTCCTCAGCTCCCTAGTTACTATTTTGATCAACATGTAAATTGTGGTTAGCATATATAGGAGCTCTGTTCTAAGGATTACACCTTTCCTTAATGAACCATGTATGCCTGCTGGCTTGACTGTGTAAATGCTCAGTAAATTCAATAGGTGGTAATTTACTTAAGAACAAACAGGACTCCATAGCCCCAAGTCACTAATCTCCGCCAGGTGTGGAGGCTTAGAGTAAGTTTAGTCATCAAAATCACCCCTGGGAGGCAAGTCCGTCCTTTCATGGTTAATCAACTACAGTCACAACCATAGCCCTCGGGGTACACAAGAACCATCAGCAGGGTGTGCCAACACCAACAAAGGTGTGACTCAAAGGAACACAAGGCATCTCAGAACTTGTCAAGTCAGCACCTCGGGGCACAGTTAGGAAGCTGCCCAGCCAACAAGCTCCATCTGTTAAAGACACTAGACTATAATGAAAAGGGGCTTGTTCCCAGCATGGAGTACGCATAAAAACTAATACCTTGAGTGATGTTATCCACACCACAGGAAAAGTAATTGTATGGTGATATCATGTACTTGCTCAAGTTGAACTGACTTTGTCTGAGTCTACTGGTGGTCAGCATTGCCTCTGATTTTCAGGTTGGTTTATTCTGTGTAGTACCTACGCAAAGTCACAAGCTGACTTGGCTGGCCGAGGGCATGCACCTCCCCCTCCAAGCTGTGGCTGAGAGGTCTCAGAGCCTCCTGGTTAAGGTTTCTGTTGCCATGCCTCCCTCTGGTAGGGAGGCAGATGCTACTGAAAAGGTCACTCCTATATTTACTTGTTTCTATCCCACTAATTTGAAATTTCATACTTCAGATATGGTAGGATTACTTTCCTTTCACTGAGAGGAAAATGTATTTAAAATGTTTTGGCATCCTCTGACCTCTATATTAAGAAGCAAGCTTGTGGGGCTGGAGAGACGGCTCTGCAGCTGAGAGCACTTGCTGCTCCTCCAGAGGACCTGTTCAAGCTCCTAGCACCCACATGGCAGCTCACAACCACCTGTAACTCCACTCCAAGGAATCTGACCCTTACTTTCAGCCTCTGACACCACCTGCACACTCGTGACACACACGGAGAAACATGTACTCATATGCATAAATAAAAACAAATATTTCTTTAAAAAGAGCTAATTTGGGCTTAACAGAACTACTGCAGACTTTCCGTGTTTGAAGAGCACTCAGCTTGGCCAAGAGAGGAAGTGAAAATGCTTTTAATGGGTAATGTTACATGAAGAGAAAGGACTGGAGATTCCATTGTAAACCTCAATCATCTGTACTTTGGAAGAAGGGAAAGGATAAAAATTGGAAAGCAAAGATAAGGAAGGAGGTCAGGGGAGTATCTTCATCTAAGGTGCAGTTGTCCCCCCTCCATTTGACAAGTCTCTGTGGAGCCAGTACATGAGGACCTCAGTCATGAGACGGAGACTGGGCAGACACCTGAGCTTCACCTCTGGACCTTGCCTCCTCCATGTTGGTGGCCTTCTCACAGTACTCCCCACACCCCCAAGGGCCAGTAAATCCATCTGAAAATCAGTAATACCTGTTACACAGACTCAAAAAATAGAGTTTCTGTCATTATGTCTTCCTAGATCGCCATCCTCATAGTTACATTTGGAATCTTTTTCCATTAATCTGTTTACTCCTTGCCTGCATGTATTTGAGCCTAATGCATGTTTTAAAAAAAAGTTTTCAAAATATCTCAATATTCTACTGAAAGGACCAAGCAGATGCCATAACAGGCTGCTCAGTCTTCTCTCAGAGATCAGGCCTCAATTTCAGTTTCCTAAGACTTGAGCAATCAGTTTCTGGGAGGGCCATGAACAAAAGACTACTCAAAGTTCAGCCAGATGTTTACTTTCTGGGGCCCCTCACCAACTTAGAGTTATGTGCAGTACGTGCTTGACCAGCCAGTCCCCATGGTGGCTCAAGGACAAAGCCTGGGACTTGTGCTGGACTGCCCCCAAAGTAATAAATTGTAACCACCAACCAGTAAATTCAAAGGTTACATACCCTCACCCAATTAAAAGAGAACAGAGATAAAAATAAACCAATCCGAGTTGCACCCGAGCAAAACTCCCCCAACCCCCCTGAAGGGCTTGTGGATTTTGCCTTTAAAAAGCCAGCCACACAAAGAAAAACCAAGTTCCTCCTGGCCTCACGACTACCAGTGAGTGCTTTGGATCGAGCTTCCCTGTCCGCGGCTTGTAAACAAACAGAAATAAACCATGCTAATTGCATTCTGAACCTAAGGTCTGTGGTGGTTTGTCTTTGGGGTCCCAATCTGGGCATAACACTACAAACATTAATTCTCCTTGTGAGACCCTCACTCTATTCTCTAAGACGAAGAAGGAGACTTAGACAAAGATATCTTAATATAGATAGACCCAGGCCAGTTTCAAGCTCCCAGAAATGATGGTGCCAGTCCCAGGAATTCAAAAGTACAAAGTCAGGAAGAGCCATCTGATAGCAACTAATTAACAGAAGAGTGCCCCAAATGCCTGACAAAAGCCAGGCCATTTGGTGGTGACTGATTAACCACGGGATGTCCCAACGCCTGAGATGGCACGTCTCAACTCCGGAGACGGGCTGTAAAAAGTTCTGACACAGCAAACGGACAAACTAAAATAAGATAACATGGAGGCCTGGGAAGATTTAGCCAATTAGAATTGTACTTGTACTAACTCCCCCACAACCTGGAGGGACTCGTGGTTTTGCCTTTAAAAAGTCAGCCTCACAAAGGAAGAGCAACTCCTCCCTGCCTCGCTGCGACCAGTGAGTGCTTGGGGACCAATTCCCTGCTGGCTTGTATTGCTTACAATAAACCTTGCTGTTGCATTCTGGATATCCTTGGTCTTTGGTGGTCTCTCTGGGGGTGATCTGGGCATAACACTCCAGTCAGTTCCTTTTCCTCTTTATAAACACAGAAGCCACTTCCTTGAGATTAAGCATTCTTTCAAGTTTAGTAGGTTGAGGGATTCACTGATGTAAGCTACTCTGTCTTCATGCTGAGTTTTGTGAATGAGCTTGCACACGTGAGTCATGCTGTTAGTGACCTAAACACTGACTCCCTATAAAAGAGTGGCCACTAAAACGAAGCTATAGAAGTCAGGAACTGGAGAAGGATTGCTTTACAAGTCAAGACTGTCTGGATGGAGCCGCTGGCCATCCTGGCAGTGCTGATCCTGCCCCTCTCTTCAGCATATCCTCTGCACGGGGCAGTGAGCAAAGACCACCCCAGCATGGAGTTTGCTCAGGTAAGCAATCAGTGAGGGATCCACTTCAGCCCAAGTGGAAGGATAACTGTGCCTCCTTGATCTTCCAACAGGAGTAGATGACTTGATGAGAAGTCGTGTGAGAGGTAGAAACTCTGTCTTTACAGAGGAAGGCAGCGAGGCCAGGAAGGAGGTGTACTTACTCAGGGTGGATAGCTGGAGGCAGCACCAGTCGACAAGAGACGATGGGGATGGATGAGATCTCTCTTGCTTCAGAGTTATTTATCTCCTACAACTTCAAGAAATAATGCTTACTCTAATTTTTCGTTTGTGAAAAAAAATGAGTTTATCTAACACCAGTCAGTATTAGCAGCAGGTCTGTGTTAATAATGGAAATGGAAACTTAGATACATTCACTTAATGTACTCACACACTTAGGCCAGTTCCCTTACTTTTGTAGCAAATTAAATTGCAATGAAATAATAAAATGGGGCAAAAATTAATAGTGAAAAAATTAAAAGTATGACTCCTACTTTTGCTTCTGGGAATAATTAAAATAAATTTTGAGGTTTGTATCAATGGTTTAAAATTCATAGTCACAGCTTTAAAACTGTGCTTGTCACTCCACTAGCAATATCTAGAAAAGTACTACAGCTTTGAAAAAAATGTGGAACAAGTGTTTAGAAGAAAGGACAGCAGTCCTGTGGTCAAAAAAATCCAAGAAATGCAGAAGTTCCTCGGGCTGGAGATGACAGGGAAGCTGGACTCCAGCACAATGGATGTGATGCTGAAACCCAGGTGTGGCGTCCCTGACGTTGGTGGCTTCACTACCTTTCCAGGGTCACCAAAGTGGAGGAAAAACCACCTCACCTACAGGTAATGGGTCCAGTTTTCACTGAGTGTTAACACTGTGTCAGAGGCATCACGGCGGCACACACTATCTTCTTCCATTTCTCTCATCCAGGATTGTGAATTATACACCAGATTTACCGAAAGAGAGTGTGGATTCTGCCATTGAGAAAGCGCTGAAAGTCTGGGAGGAAGTGACCCCGCTCAACTTCTCCAGGCTCTCTGAAGGAGAGGCTGACATCATGATCTCCTTCGCAGTTGGAGGTAATGAAGTTGTACAGTCACTCATCTGATGTTTGAGTTGTTCAGGCACCTAAAACAAAGTACCTCACACTGGGAAATTTGTAAACTACAGAAAGGTACTGCTTGGAGTTCCAGAAGATGAGTAATACAAAAAAAGGGGCCACAGACTGTGCTTGGTGAGGGTCTGTTATTAGGTAACACCTGTGTTTCCTCGTGTAGCAGAAGTGGCCAAGAGGTTTCTCCAGCTTCTTTCACCTGGGTACTAACAATCACAGAGCACTCAGACCCTGAGCATCTTCTAAAAGAGCTGCCTTGTGATCCCATCACACTGGAGATTACATTTCAACATGAGAATTTTGAGAGACATCAACATTCAGACCACACAGTCCCTGTGCTGCTTTGCTGAAAAGGGTTAGAAGAAATTCTTACTAGTTATATTTCCATAACTTTGTTTTCCTTCAGAACATGGAGACTTTTATCCTTTTGATGGACCAGGACAGAGTCTGGCTCATGCCTACCCACCTGGGCCTGGATTTTATGGAGATGCTCATTTTGATGAGGATGAGAAATGGACACTGGGACCCTCAGGTAGGATGAGTTCAAATATGAGTTGTCCAAGAATAGCTTGTCTAGAGCAAGCCTCAAATGGAATGTTCTGCTAGCTTCAATTTCTGATTATCTGTGTGGCAGCCTGAAGCCCTATTCATCTAATCATTACTAAAAAACTGTAAACTGCTTCTTTCTTTGTTCCCATCAAGTACAATACAGTAAGCCCCATTAGATATCATTTCTACAACTCAGGATCTTGTACAGGGTTCAAGTGTATTATAAGTAATACTGTTTACCATTCCAATAATAAATGAGTAGTGTTGAGTGAATAAGTTGAAGCCCCAAAGGTTGCCCTTGACTTTGAACTCTCATTTGCTCCTTTTTCTTTTAAATGTAGTGATTGGGAGAAAATGCCAGAAGCTAAAGGAAGATGCTCTGTTTGGATAAGCATGCCACCTTTGCTAGCTCGGAAGCCTTTCTCCTCCCCCACTTTTTTTCTGAAAAACATTATTGAGTCTAGACATGGTGACTACTATTAACTACACTCTACTTAAATTTTATAAATGGCATTTGGACTTTGGAGACAGACTGTTGAAACAATCACAGCTTCTGGATTTCTTGTTAGACCATTAATATGAAGCAAGTCTCTACTAACTGTGTAGGTCTGCAGCAATGCCACATGATGAACAATATTTCCAAAATTGCCTGAACTTCTGGTTTAATGATTAGCACTGACATAACCTTTCATAATGTGAGGCAACTCTGAGTCCTGCTGTGTTCACAGCAGAAACAGGCAATGGACATGTTTCTATTTATAATGGGATTTGTGCTCTTCATATGGCACCCCTCACTAGGAGATGGATTTTCTCTAAATCTAGTTTTTGATGGTTTCATAAATATATATGATACTCCATGAATTTATTTATTCCCATTAACCTCTCTTGGGAAGGTTTTTATAAAAATCAAAGGTTGATGATGGTGTCCCCATAGTTTTGTTACTTAAGAGATTGAAGAATATATAAATAGTTTGTGATTGATTTGAACTGTGGTTAAACCAGTTTGTTACTAAATATTAACAATGGTTTCTGATTTCTAGACAACAAAGGTTTATTTTTATTGGCATGTGATTCATCTTGGTCCTGCCAAAGAAATCTCTTCGGGAAACAGGACTTACTACTGTTGATATAGGAAAAGTGACCTAGTATCCTGACTAAGGGGACTGTTAGAAAGCAGCTAGTGAAAAACTGTCTTAGACACTGACTTCAAGTTAGCCAGGAAAGATATGTGATGGAGTATGCCAGTTAGTGAGTCAACAAATAAGGAAGAGGCAGCGTCTGATCCTGAGGGTGCCCTGTGCAGTTGGCTGGAGTAATATGTGCATGTCTGTGGAAGAGTAACTGCTAGGCTCTGAATATTTGTGGTTTCTCAAACAGGGACCAACTTATTCCTGGTTGCTGCCCATGAGCTTGGCCACTCCCTGGGTCTCTTTCACTCAGACAACAAAGAAGCTCTGATGTATCCAGTCTACAGGTTCTCCACAAACCCGGCTCAGTTCCGGCTTTCTCAAGATGATATAAACGGCATTCAGTCCCTCTATGGTGAGCATGAAGAAATAAGGGCCCAGGGCATTCTGTTTGTTTGCTTACTCTCATAAGTGCTCTTTGAGAATACTGTACATGTCATTAATAGCAGTAAGGTGTGAGTGGCTGATCATCTTTCCCTCAGCCCTGATGACCCAGAAGAAATATAAGATTAATAGCATCAGAAACTAACTTAGACTTGGTGCTTAAAGAAGTTTCTGAGCTCAGATCTCCACAAAATGAGGAAGGAGTCCCAAAAATGATCAGGAGAGAAACTGGCATGCAAATCTTTAAACAGTGTCTGACCGCTTGACCAAGGCCACAAGACTGAGTTTATCTCAAACGTGGTAAATGGGAAGCAATGGGATTCCATAAGGACACAGGTCAGGTATGTCCCTGCTGGAGTTCATGCCTCTTGTAAGGAGAGAACTTGCAAACGTGAAGACCCACTTGTCTGACTGGGATGGTATTCCTCTTCCCTGATACCTACAAAAACCCTGAGTGATGGTGACTCAAGATGACATCCAGGTTGTCAGGAGATCCTGAGACTTAAACAGAAGTCACTCTAAGGCTGATGCAATCAGGCATTTACAAAGAGCTGTGGAATATGGAGGAACTGTTAGGGAGGGAGCTTTAGGTGTGAAGGTCCAAGGATCAGATGACCAGAGGACAGTGTTTGGGTGTACCTGAGGGCAGGCTGGCTCCTACTGAGCTCTCTTATCCACTCACCTCCTGGTGGGTCAGCTGCCTCCAGGTCTTCCACCCTTTCCTTTTCTTGGCAACTCATGTAGCTGTCAGTGACAGCACCCTGAAGTCCCCCACCTGGCAGTCCCCACCCTGACATTCCTGGAACCTGCCTGCCTGGTAGGAATAAGGATATTCTAAAGAGACATTTGGCTAACAACTGGTGAAATGGTGGGCCCATGAAATTCTAATTTCTGAAGGAATCTCATTGTGGGAAAAGACTGAATCCTCCAGATGAGAATGTCTCTACTGAAGAAGCATTTACTCCTTATCTGATCACCTTGGAGGAGAGACAGGAGCTGAGAATGGGGGAGGAGTTTAAGGATAGAAAAAATTCATTATATGGCTTGCTTAGGTTATTTCGTTTTGCATATCACTTGCCTTCTAGCTAAATGGGTTAGGACTCCAAGGACGAATTTGTTGCTTTGTGTCTTCATCAGTATTTCAAATTAGTTACACTGAATACATACGGTGTTTTCAACTCTCATTTTAAAAAGAAAGAACGCTGTACAGTAAGTCTTCAGGAAAGTTTTGCTTTTATTACATGTTATTTATATGTGTGTGTGCCTGTGCATGCATGCTATAGCGCACATGTGAGAGGTCAACCTGTAGGAGTGCATTCTCTCCTTCCGCCATTCGGGTCATGGGAACCCATTCCAAGTCGTCAGACTTGGAAGCACCAGGTTCCTTTAGGAGCTGAGCCTCCTCCCTGGCCCCAGGTTTAAAGGGCTGCATACTGTTTCATCTCAAAACACTGTGAAGAAGTTTGGACAGTGTGTAAATTATTAGATGCACCCCTGATCTTCTAACACTTGCTTCTCCTACCTGTTCCCTTCAGGACCACGTCCCTCCTCTGATGCCATAGTGGTACCTCTGTCCTCTGTCTCACCAAGACCTGAGACCCCAGTCAAGTGTGATCCTGCTTTGTCCTTTGACGCTGTCAGCACCCTGAGAGGGGAACTCCTACTCTTTAAAGACAGGTTAGAACACAACATTGTATTTCCCTAGCTACCCTTTTGGTGTTCGATGCTCAGAGAGGAAAATAAACTTGGGATTATATATATTTATATAATAAATACAATGTAGTATGATTACAACATATTCCCAGCATGTTTTAAAATCACTCAGCTCTGGTTTATATTGCATTTTTAAAGATCTCCTTGGAATTGTCCAGATTATTTCTTTCTAGACTCCCAGAAGAGGATTTTTGGTCCATAAATCAGGGAAATTTGTCTCTTTTTTATATTTTTCACTCTTTATATACCATGACTCAAAGAACTTCTAAAAGTGCTAGCCATCTTTAGAACCAGACAAGTATCTTTATCCTTGCTAGAAAGTGCTATTATTTCAATTAATTCATTTTAGAAAAGGTGATACATACTCATACACAATACTCAAATAGTACCAAAAGATATAAGAAAAGCCCTTCTGTTTCGGCTGTCCCAGATCCCTGCCTGTGTGTACCGACTGCTACCAACTTTCTTTGTCCCGCTTTACCAAGGTGCTTACATTTAAAAAAGTACAAACATTAAAATACATTTAATATTTGAATATGTAATTTTTAAAATATTAATGGATTCATAAAATACATACTATTTCACATACTTTTGAATGGATTTGAGCTGAGTAATCTTATTGGAACAGGGTGAACATCCCGTCACCCTAAGCTACATCCATCACCTGGAATCACATGTAGGACATGCAGTGAGCACTGCTGTGAAGAGGGGAATCATTGTTGACCAGAGACTGTGCCCTTCTGTGCTTATTGTTCTAAAGGGAAAGGCTGTTGCAGTTCTCATATATTGCAGGTACTTTTGGCGCAAAACCCGCTGGAATTCTGAGCCTGAAGTCCATTTGATTTCGGCATTTTGGCCCTCTCTTCCTTCACACTTAGATGCTGCCTATGAAGCTCACAATAAGGATAGTGTTTTCATTTTTAAAGGTAAGAACTGTACACATTTTTGGCTTTGCTGAAATAAAGCTTACTGTAAAACCTTCAAAGCATGAGTTTTCTCCATTGTGTTAAATTTTAGATGTTTTATTAGAAGAACAAGTCAGAATTGGTGATTGTGAATAAGTGTTTTAATAGTCTGACCTACCAAGGAGAACCTTATGAGGGAAGTCTAAGAAGTGTAGACCAAGAGGCCATTAGAAGAAATGACTAGAGCTGGCTACTGTAACCCAGAGAATAAATATAGAAATATGGAATAAATACAGAAAAATGACTATGGAAAGGGCAGTGAATCTGCTCATCTATTTTTTCATTTGCCATTTCCCCCTCACTCAGAAAGTATTATTTTTGAGAGAAAGTCTCACTATGTAGCTCTGGCTGGTCTCAAATTCACTGTGTAGACCAAGCTGGCTTCAGACTCACAGAGGTTCCCCTACCTCTGACTCCCCAGTGCTAGGATCAAAGGTGTGTGCCACCACAGCCAGCCAGGAAACACTTTTTAAAATACCAGCTATGGACTAAGCGTGGAGTTGGGGGTTGGAATGAAAACCAAGACTTCATCTTTCACCTTTATCAAACAATTCACTGTTCTTGTTTCTAAAATCAATTAGTTTCACTCAACATTTCTTGGGAAATTTTTCAACAGGAAGTCAGTTCTGGGCAGTCCGAGGAAATGAGGTCCAAGCGGGTTATCCAAAAGCGATCTACACTCTGGGCTTCCCTCCTGCTGTGAGGAAGATTGACGCAGCTGTTAACGACAGCAACAACAAGAAGACGTATTTCTTTGTGGAGGACAAATACTGGAGGTGAGCTACCGTGGGAAACTTTGCTTGGAGCCTAGTTACAGGAGTCAGTTTCCTTTCTGTCGGGATACCTGCCCACCCTCTAATGCTTCCAAACCTCAAATGTTCACACTAAGCAAAAGATAGCATGGTGGTTCAATTTCACAAACACACAGGGCTTACCAGGTGCACCTATCCAGACACCAGCGGACATGAGGAAGTGTGAACCTGAGGGCCACAGGACAGTGTCTTCTCACGCCATTGTCACTCAGCACGTGGCTGCCATGTAGAGCCAGGTGTAGCAGACTGTAGGGTCTACCAAGTCCTGGTGTGGTAAATACCAAGTCTGTTTTTAGCCAACTTTTTAAACTTAGCTTCCATCTTCTGTTTATATAGATTTTATGTATTTATGACAGGTAGATTCTTGGGTTTTGTGTGTCCAGGCTTAGAAAATTGACCTTAGGTGCATATATAGAACTTATATATATAGCATATATATATAAATTTATATATATATGGAATTTATATATATAGCATATATAGCATGATGTCCCTGTTTCAGGAGATCATTATTCTACAAGAGATGCTCACAAGCCCAGAAAGTTCACATGTTACCATACCCCCTCCAACACAAAAAGTATTTAGTGCTGCACAATTTGAAAAGTTGCCCTAGGACCCCACACTGGACTGTTAGCACTGTGTGACAGCGTGTGTATGACGGGACTTGTCTTGTTGTGGATCTGAATTCCTTTTACTTGCTATAGATTTAATGAGAAGACAAATCTGATGGATAAAGGCTTCCCCAGGCTGATTAAAGATGACTTTCCCGGAGTCGAGTCACGGGTGGATGCGGTGTTGCAGGCCTTTGGTAAGGAGAACTTCATGCCATCAGCAGTGGGGGCGTTTGGGCACTTAAGTGTCTGTGAAGCTGTTTGAACTGGTAGCTTACTATTAAAAAAGTTACAATAAACATTTGCCTACAAATTTTTAAGTAATATTCACAAAAACTTATCAAAGTTGGTTGATTTTATGTGATGTCAAAACTTGATAAGGTTGTTAAAATGTCAATAATGAAGTGAGAAATCAAAAAGCTTTCAAATCATTTGCCTTATGTCGTTTTTACTCAAATCCTGAGATATTAACTTGAAATTGATGCCAATTGGGTCTAAAATTCTGTTTTTCTTTAACAATTTTCAATATTCTGTCCCATGACACTGGGACATCGTTCACACCACTGTACAGCCAAGTGTGAGCCAGGCTGGCTGGTAGCTGGTTCCATCCCCATCAGCCCTTGTCTCCTATCCCAACTACCATGCCTGGGCTTCTATTGCAGTCTGAAATTACTTACATTGTTCACTAGAAAATAGATACCATCCTTTCATGTGCTCAAATGACAAAATTTGATTGCTAGTAATGGGCTTATGGGAAAACAAAACGTTCGCTTGCTCCTTCTGAAGGCATATCTGGGGGATCTCCCTGGGCTTCAACTGTGGTACTCATGAGACCACTGACATTGTTATTAAAACAACTTGCCCATAATATTCACAAGAAGAAAATGAACCCCAGATGAGTTTCATTTGCCTAACTCACTTGGGTCCATTGACTCCCACACCATGATTTAAGAGCTAGTTGGTACAAGGGAGTTTGGAAAGAAAGGAAGGAAAGGAAGGGAGGAAGGAAGGAAGGAAGGAAGGAAGGAAGGAAGGAAGGAAGGAAGGAAGGAAAGAAGAAATATTAAAATCCTTTCTAATTCTATCTGTTTAATAGTAGTATATCCTGGTGTTTTAGCATGCTGGCTTCAGAGCCAGAGAAATGAGATGGAATCCTTCCTCTGCTGTTCACTGGGGCTATTGCCTTGGGAAAATGTTAACACTTTCCTAATTTTCAGTTTGTCCTCATTCGGTTTGGCAGACATTTTTGGTAAGGATTCATCAATGAGTTAAAATCATGCAAACCATTCAGCTCAGTGCCTGGCAGACATCACCTAGCCTACACCCTCCTCCATCAGCTCGTGTTCTTTCTTAGTTACTCATATCATAAATTTGATTTATTTAAGGTAGTGTCATCATTTTTCTTATCTGTGTCTGCAGGTTTTTTTTATTTCTTCCACGGATCATCACAGTTTGAGTTTGACCCCAATGCCAGGATGGTGACACACACCCTGAAGAGTAATAGTTGGCTTCTGTGCTGAATGTCATGAGGAGACATGTACAAGTACTGTAAAATGAGCCCTGCCATTTCTCACCTAACTTATTATGTGTCAGGATGATTAACTATTCCTGTATGTTCTGTGGCTCAAGAAGATGAGCCCAGAAGATGTCTTTCTTAGAGAGCATTACCTGAGCTCCTGTACTTGCTCTTGAGTTATATTGCACAGAAGTGAAAATTTCTCATTGCAGTTGGTGAGAGGATGCATCTCCACGGGTACTTTATTGTTTAATAAAGAGCTTTATTTTTGGACCATTCCTGGCTTCCTAGAGTAATTCCTGCTCAGAACATTAGTCGTGCTGTGGACTGAGAGTCTGAAAGACAAGATGCATAGGAGCAATGGAGCATGCACTTCTCAGATGGGGCCATGTGGAGTGTCTGCACCAACAAAATCTTTACTTTTGTCTCATACACGTTGCATTCTCTATGTATCTAAAGAAGAACGAGATACATTAAGAGTTGCCCTGAAAGACTGAGGAAGGAGCCTTCTAGAATACTGAAGCCTGCAAACCAAGGTTGTGAGCTAGTCCACTTTAGGAATTTACATGTAGGGAAACAAAATTAATTTGGAAACTTAGTCATCTCTTCCTTTCTTCACTGGTACTCCTGCCTGTCACAGAGAAGGGAGTTCTCATAACAGTTTCACTCCTTCATCAAAACATTCTCGTTAGGCTCTTGTTTCTAGAGGATTTGCATGCATATTCCAATTGTGTGGTAGTGTTATCACACTGAGATGTGTCCTATCCCATACCAGGTACATTATTGTTGATTCACATAAATGTCTGCTGCTGTCATAGATCCAAGGCACAGAATCGAGTCAAAAATGCATTTAACCCAAACTCATCGATTTCCAAACAAAAGCAAATTGTTATATAACTACAAGTGACAGATACTATTAAAGAAGTGACAAGAGGAGGAAGAAGAGAATGGAGACGGGTCTATGCCTCAGCTCCTTGAACATGGCAGGGTTTTTGGTGTTTTTTGTTTTTCTGATGAGATTTCAACAGTAATTTTACATTTTCTTGGCATGGATCCATCTCTTCTCACTCATCTACTTGGATATGAATTTAGATGCATTTTTCCATTATCATGCTAGAGAAAGCTTTCTAGCCAACAAAACTAAAAGAGTAGATACAAGTGGCTCATAAGAGGTGGAAAAGGAGATGTAGAAGATGATATTAGGTACACAGAACAAGCCATCCAGGCTATCTAGATATTTATGGAACTATATTTTACTTACCATGCTGCTGTGGATATTGCTCTGTATGCTGTGAATGTGTTGCTCTGATTGGTTAATAAATAAAGTGCTGATTGACCAGTAGCCAGGCAGGAAGTATAGGCGGGACAAAGAGAGAGGAGAATTCTGGGATCAGGAAGGCTGAGTCAGGAGTCACCAGCCAGACACAGAGGAAGCAAGATGTAAAAGTACCAGCAAGCCACAAGCCACATGGCAACTTATAGATTAATAGAAATAGGTTAATTTAAGATATAAGAACTAGATAGCAAGAAGCCTGCCACGGCCATACAGTTTATAAGTAATGTAAGTCTCTGTGTGTTTACCGAGTGGCTGCAGGAGCCAGGTGGACACAGGAAAACTCCAGCTACACTATGCATTGAAGGAAATTTAAAGAGAGAAGTAATGTGACCCACTGTAGTGAACAATTTCTCTACCTGAAAAGAACAAGCAGGGAAAGGAAACAATGATAAAAGTGTTGTGTAGACATTTATATCCATCTCAAGATGCTCTCTGCAATTGATACCTGAAGGCAAAGGAAAGGCCAGTCTTCCCAAGTGGGATCTCACTGGGTATACTAACTACACTTCAGGGCAGGCCCTGTGCCCAGGAGCAGTTGGCTAACACAAAACAAACTCAATGATATTTTTGTAGATTTTTTGTCTCATTTTGCTTTGTTTGAACTTTTTTTTTTTTTTGCTTATTGGTATTTTTCTTATTATTTTGATTTCCATTTTTTTGTGCTTTTGTGGAGTGTTTTTGTGTGTGTTTCATTTTTTATCTATTTTTTAGGAGACAGAAAGAAAAAGAACACAAATTGAGTGGGTAGGAAGAAAGGGAGGAATCAGGGAAGGGGAAAAACATGATCAAAATATATTGTATGAAAATATTTTCAATGAAAAAAAGTTTAAAAAGAAAAAATAAATGACTTTGTAGATAACAGAGCTGGGTATTAAGGACAGAGCTGCTTGGAGAAGACTATATGAGACCACTGGATTCGGACTACATTTTATAACACTCAGGTTTTATAATAGATAGACAGTTCCCAGGGAAAAGACAAAAGTACAAGAAGCAATCCTAGATTCATGGTCTGAGTAACTTCTTGAAGGGCAGAGGCTTCAATGGTCAGGGAAGACCAGACAATAGTCCAGGGGAATAATCTCATTTTTAATCTCATGTATAGGCTCCTAAGAGGTAACCACATGAAGGTATTAATAAGCTGTTTAATATGGAAACATGGAGCTCAAAATGGGTGAAAGGGAGATTTGGTGGTATCAGCTCAGACCACTGAATACACAGTTACACAGATTAACTAGAGAGAAAAGAGAGGACAGTTCAGGATGAAGCCTCAGCACATGAAGTGACCAGAGGTAAGGACACGCTGTGGTACTGAACAACCCTTGAATTCCAGTGGCCCACCACCAATGGCATGTCAAAATATCCTACCGGGACTTTTACTTTGAGTTTCCTAATGTAAGACCTTGGCTAGTGGAACTGTTTTGACCTTGATTGTGGGTGCTGGTAATCTTTGAGGGACCCTGAGAAAATCAGGATTATGGTCCAGTCCTGACTAGAGTGTTCTGTGGGGCTGGATCATCTCAGTCAGCAGCCTGGAAGCTGTGCTGGATGCTGGATACCCAGGGCCATCAGTTCCCATCAGAGCTTTTCAGGGAGGTCTTCCTTGATCTAACCTGATTTTTCTTAATCTGATGTGAATCCATAGCCTCTCATTTTCTGCAGAAACAAAAACACAACCCCTCCTCCAAAAGTGACATATCTTTTGACTTAAATTTTGGAGTTAAGATATTTTTAAAGTATATAGATTGGTTTAATCTAGCAGCTTTTATAATCAAACGTCTCATAGCAGTCAGAAATTTTAAAGACAACACAATAATATACATAATCCAAACTCTGTGAATTTTCCATCTTTATGTGGCTTGTTTCATTTTATTATTTTAAATCTATATTTTTCATCTAAGACTGTATACACCCTTTCTATTCTCTCTCCCAACCCTATGTACATTTTTCCAACACACTGTGACCCATTTAGCTTGGACCCTCCTTTCTTATAGCTTTACTAACTTTATAGACCCCTAACTTCTTACCTAACCACTTCTAGGAATGTAGACTGAGCACATAGATCCACTTTTTGATACATTAACTGGTCATTAGCACTCAGTTGACCCCCTCTTTTACCACTCCCATTTTGGGTTGCAAAAGAAGGCCTGACAGTCACTACTTGAGGAAAATTCTTACCTGCCTTTATGACCGCTAGAATTCAAGCCTGGTGACCTTGCTCGGCCAGAGGATTGCTATTGCCTGGGTTTATAACTGGATTCCAGAGAGACTTGGGGAGAACTGAGAGAATAAGGAGACTGAGAGGAGGAGAGAGAGAGAGGACAAAAGAGAATGGAAGAAATAGACGGGTAAGAACTGGAGAGGAACAAACTGAGATGGGGAAGAACCAGATTCAAGGGTTAGAAGAGAGGACTAGAGGAACAAGATGGAAGATGAGGAAGAGCCAGATGGGGAAGTACTAGCTGGGTAAGAACAAGATGAAAAGGACCTAGATGAGGCAGAATTAAGACGAGAGAATTATGATAGAACTTAGAGCAGTAGATAAATATAGAGAGAAATCAGGCAAGGAAGGAGCTAGGCACGAGAACAGAACTGAAGCTGTGTAAACAGGATGTTATCCCAGAGGAATTAAAGCAAATGGACTATAGAGCTTGGTGTGCTGAGATTCTATTTCCCAAAAATAGTCTTTGGTCTTCGAAGTTCTCTTTCCTGAGCTCCTGGGATGTATAATATTAAGGCTGGTCCCTCTATTATTATACAAGAGAAAGCTGTTTTTGCCTCCATTATTGTGTGTTTAGAAGCCCTTTTTGAACTCTTTTAGGCCTTCTGGAAATTCAAGAGCCCCACATTGGTACACCAAATGTAGCTGGAAGTTTTCCTGTGTCCCACCCAGTCCACAGCCACTTAGACCCAAATAAACACACAGAGGCTTATATTAATTACGAACTGTATGGCCATTAGCTCAGGCTTATTACTGACTCGCTCTTACATTTAAATTAACCTATAATTCTTATCTATGTTTAGCCACATGGCTTGGTACCATTTCTCAGTTCTACCTTGTCATCTTGCTTCCTCTGTGTCTGGCTGGTGACTCCTTTCTTACTCAGCCTTCCTCTTCCCAGAATTCTCCTCATCTGCTTGCCCCGCCTATACTTCCTGCCTGGCCATTGGCCAGTCAGCATTTTATTTATCAACCAAATCAGAGCAACACACATTCACAGCATACAGACTGGCATTCCACAGCAGAATCTGTTCACAGTAGTCACAAGACAGAGTGAGGAGTTAGGCCGAATCACACTGTCCCACTGTTCTCCACTGCTGCAGCCACTTCCTCATTCCAAATGGGGATGGAGAACCTGAACCAAGTCACCGGCCATACTTGCTCCCTTGGCTTGCTGCCCATTCATCCACCTTCCAAGGGAGCATGCCGCCCGCAGCCCTGCCTTCTATTTGGGTCACATACTCCCCATTAAAAACTCTCTCTGCCCTTTGGACAGAATTGCTCCTTTCAATTGGCTAGCAGACTGGTAACAGAATTCCCATAACATGGGTGTCTGTGTGTGTGGTGTGTATATGTAGGTGTGGTGTGTATGTGTGTTGGCCACAAAGCTAGAAAGGGGTTTATGACAGTGAGAAAGGAAGATATCTTGAAAAGAGGTGAAAAAAAGATCAGGCAATAGGGTGCATGAAATAGGAAAGCAGGACAATTAACTGCAGTAAGAAAGTGAGTCAGCTGGAGATAGGAGGCATAACGTGGGAGGGCAGCGAGGTTGGAGGTGTGACACACGGAAGGACACTGAGGTTGGAGGTGTGACACGGGAGGACACTGAGGTTGGAGGTGTAACGTGGGAGGGCAGCAAGGTTGGAGGTGTGACACACGGAAGGACACTGAGGTTGGAGGTGTGACACAGGAGGACACTGAGGTTGGAGGTGTGACACACGGAAGGACACTGAGGTTGGAGGTGTGACACGGAGGACACTGAGGTTGGAGGTGTGACACACAGAAGGACACTGAGGTTGGAGGTGTGACACATGGAGGACATTGAGGTTGGAGGTGTGACACGAGAGGACACTGAGGTTGGAAGTGTGACACGGAGGACACTGAGGTTGGAGGTGTGACACGGGAGGACACTGAGGTTGGAGGTGTGACACGGAGGACACTGAGGTTGGAGGTGTGACACGGAGGACACTGAGGTTGGAGGTGTGACACACGGAAGGACACTGAGGTTGGAGGTGTGACACACGGAGGACACTGAGGTTGGAGGTGTGACACAGGAGGACACTGAGGTTGGAGGTGTGACACTGAGGTTGGAGGTGTGACACGGGAGGACACTGAGGTTGGAGGTGTGACACATTAGCTCACATTTTGGGTTTATCATCACCATTTTTCTTGTAAAAAATTATATTTCTGGGTGTGTCTGTGTTACCTGTAATCTGAAAACTGAGGAGGCTGAAACAGAGGATCACAACTTCAAGGCCAGCCTAGGCTGCATAACAAGACCCTGTGTGCAAAGCAAAACAAACAAACAAACAAACAAACAAACAAACAAAAACCCTGTCCTTCCATAGGTGTGAGTATGTGTGTTTGAAAATCCAGCTTTGAACTGAGGGACAGACTTACATGCACGTTCCTGACTTGCTAATGCAGATGCCACAGATAACCCAAAGACAGCAACTCAGGCAGTCCACAGGGCCAGAGACTGCTGGAGCTTCCCAAGTGACTGTGATGGGCACACTCTGTAAAGGGAACCCACTAGGTCACCAGCTGACGAGAGAGCTTTGGGGAAGTTCCTTCTATTGTTCTTGAACCTCTGCCCTCGCATTGCCACTACTCAGTGGGTTAGGAAAGAACGGACAGGAGTCAACTACAGCACTTTCCACTAGGACCTAAGAGTGGAGAAAACAGAAACTGTAGCCAAAGTTAGCCCCAGGGACCTGTGGGCAAAGCAAGCACCAGGAGGTGTTTTCAGCTTCCAGGCTAGTTGCGTTTTAATGAATGCCTTTATTTGGTTTGCTGTAGTGATGACGGATTAAAAGAAACATAACTTATTGGCTCTTTTGAAAATGGAATTCATTTGGCCTGCATGGTGACTGTGGAAAATGCCTTTTTATGGCAGAACTCCAGATTTCAATCAGCCACACTGAAGCAATATTCAGCTCAGGAACTCTGCCTTCGAAGGGCTCATTCCTGAGCCGAGTAAACAGACTGTGAGTTAACCGAGCTTAACTCTGTCGTGACTGCTCTCTGTCAGTGACTTTGTCTTTAGATTGCAGACCTTTAGTGACATCCTGGTCCTCGGGGATTGCTGAGTTGCCACCATCATGGTACTTCTCCATGCATCAAGATCACGAGGACCCTCAGCACTAAGACATGTTTGGATCATGATGCCACCCAGAATTCACCCTCAGGGCACAGGGCGAGTACTGTATTTGTGCCCTTCCATATGTGCTTGGTGATTTAGACTCAGCACTGTCAGATGGAGTCCTTCACATATCTAAAGCTGAAAAGCCCTGACTGCTCTTGGACTAGTCTGCCCCTCTGCAGAGCTGCTCCTTCCTCGGCATTCCCAGGGTTAGTAACAGCACCACATCCTTCTTCTGCCTTGAGACCTCGGTCTTCTTTACCTTGTTCACAGACTGTTTTCTGTGGTTTATCACAGCCAATGCAGTCCACCTCTGTCCTGTGTGTGTGTGTGGGGGGGGCATTAAGGGATACACTGTGAAAATGGCGGGATGGACAAGTGACTACAGGACTGCTACTCAGCCTCAGTACCCATCTGCCTCCAAGTCAAGTTCCTTTTTCAGAAAGCTCACCCCCTTCACACCCTAGCTGTTTTCCACTTTGTCCGTGACAGTTGGATGAAGCTACACTCTGAGGTATATATGAAGTCTTGAAGTCAATTTTGGCATGACAAATTCCTAAGAACACGTGGTAAATCTGCTTGGAACAGAGAGTGCAGTGGAGCCTGCATTGAAAGCAGTCCAGATGTGATGCTGACATGATGTGGCATTTAAACACATTTAAAGGGTGAAAGGCCACGCATGTGCCGTAATGTCTATAGTCCCAGCAATTGTTCATCTCAAGGCAAGAAGGTGGTAACTATGTAGCCTGGGCTACAGAGTGAAACACTGTCAGAGACAAAAAGTGAGGTTGAAATCAAAGTCCAATCTCAACTAAGTGGAACAGGTGAGGTTTGAAGATGAAGCGAAGATCCCGGTATGTGGGAGGGACACAGCAATCTGACACAAGCGAAGGTAAACCGTGTAGGGAGGTGACCAGACGCCACTGGTTAACAAGGCTGCTAATGGAGGGGGGTGTAGAGCGTACATCTGAGGATTTGTTTGACAAGCCACAGCTAACCTACTATAAGGCAAGGACCTGTGAACAGGAAGCAACGCAGATCAATAGCACACTCTGCAACCTCCTGACACTGGGATTCAGTCAAGGACTTTTGAAGAGACTTGGATCTGTGTGGGAAGGCCAAACTGCTTTCTCCTCAGTACTCACTACACTCTGACACCGGATGGGTGGGGGCTTTCTACCACACTAACCGATTCTCTAGGTGTCCCAATGTCAACTGGGCATCCTACAGTTGAAGTATGGCACTGCCTGTTTAGAGTTAGTGAAGACACCACAGACAGAGAGCAGTCACATAACACTGCCTTCACTTCAGATCCCAAGAGCATAGCTGAGCCTCCTAAGCTGCTGGAGACCAGCCCCTGACCAGGACTTCCTCTTACCTCTCCTTATGTGAAATAACTTGTAGAATGGCTCCCAGAGCTCAGGGAAAAGCTTACTATTGTTGGTAGGGCATCACAGAGGTATAGCCATATTGGGGACTCACACAGAGCCATGGACCCACCCAAAAGGGCTTCATCCTCACCATCTTATATCTGCAAGTCAAAGAAATTCCCCAGGGAAAGCAGACATGTAAGTGGGAAGCCAGAGGCAAGAGCATGGCGAATGAGAACGAGAACATGACTGCTCCTAGGTGTGACTGAGGGAAAGAACGGCCAGAGGCAGACGGAACATGGCCAGCAAAATAGACTGGGTCAAGAGAGGAGAGAGAAGGTTGAGAGTGAGAGAGGAGAAGAAGAGAGAGGACCAAGAGTGCATAGGAACCGAGAGACCAAGAGCAGAGGACAAAGAGGCCAAGAGAGACTAGAGGTCAAGAGAGAGAGAACCAAGAGAGTACGTGGCCAAACTGTCTGAGGTTATACAGGACTCAGAAGCTGGGGGCGGGGCAGTGAAGCCCAGGTCCTGGGCTGGAGAGGTTTAGGTGGAGGCTGGGGTGAGAAGTCCTGGGAGGAGCCATAGACACCAAGTGGGACTCATCCTTGGTTTCTTTGGGACTTGACACAGGATGGGAGGGGGAAATATGGCACACAAGGAAAAAGGGCAACAGAGAATGTTCAGGTCTACCAGCATTTCTCCAACATTTCCAATAAGTCACCGAATAATACTTCTGTAAAACCACAAAGATAAGAAATTAATAAGAAAAAGTAAATACAAAGATACTAAGAATGTCACATAGGTTTGTTTTGCACAGTGTTTCATGTACCCCAAGCTGGCCTTGAACTCACTATGTAGTTGAGGATGATATTGAAGTTCTGATTTTCCTTTCCCCCTCTCCTGATTACTGGGATTACCAGTGAGTGCCACTAAGCCTGCCTTATGTTTTACTTGGGAGAGAACTTGGGACTTTGTATATGCTAGGCAAGAACTCTACCAAATGTGCTATGTTCCTAGCCCTGTTTTTAAATATATCCATAGATATACATCACCCTACCAGACTACTCTAAGTACTTATTTTCTTAAGTACTTGTTCACTAGTTTTGTATAAATCCCATTATAGAATAATAAGCAAACAATTTGTGGGCCAGCAACAATTGTATTTTGAATAACATCGGTCTACAGTCCATAAGTAAAGATATGCATTGCAGACAGGAAAAACATTGGAGCCCTATACTGCCAGAAACTTGTTCTGTATGCATCTGCTGCTCAGGTTGCTGAAAGCCTGGTCTAGAAGCCAATTGTGAACCTGGGTGATTGGTACAGTAGAAGTTACACCACACTTGTTACTAGAAAGGAAGTAATTCTATAAAGGACGGTGGAATTCCAGCAACTGGAACCAGGAGAGCTGGGAGTACTTGGAATTGGTGTAGGACCTTTCTTCATAGCGTTATTACTGAAAATCTTCAACTAAATTACAACCCCTCTTCACTCAATTACAACAACCCCATATTCACTGAGATATCCTTATCTTTGTACTCCTGGCTCCGTGGAATCGCTTGCCCAAGTGTTCTCAAAATATTCACCATGCTCTGCTGTAACCATTGCCTTAAATTCATTTCTCCAACAAACTGCTACTTCTTTGAGTCACTTGCTGTGCACAACCAAGAGGTTCATGATGTGTGTGCTCAGTCAGTGGTTGTGGAATGAATGAGTGGACTGTCTGTTAGCCTAGGGAGGAAGTGATATTGAACATGAAAAATGAGTGGGGGTTTTCAGGCCACAGTCTGGAGAGGAAGAATGTCCCAAGAAACTCGCTGAGCCATGACTGGGAGGTACTAGATGACAGACTGTACTTGGGAAATTCCAAGGAGATGTTTAGTAGAGTCTAGAAGCAGGAGGATTTGGGGAAGTATTTATGAGAAAAAATATGAAGCCTTCAGCTTTTCAGTTGATAACTGAGAGTATGAAACTTTAATATGCAAAACAATTGCATTGAAAGTCTCTACTTTAAGTACTTAATGATTTTTTCAATCATTAATCATTTGATCTCAGCACCAAATCTATTTTGAAGCTAACAGGATGTAAGTTAAAAACAAAGGGTCAGGTCTGGTAGAGCATGCCTGTAATCCCAGCACTCAGATAAGGCAGGAGGATTGAGAGTTCAAGGTCAGCCTGAGGTGCAGAGCAAGACCCACACTCAAAACAATGGCGGTGGCGGGGAAGTGGGGAAGCGATGGACTGCTTGCTGCCCAAGAGTGAGGACCTGAGTCCACATCTCAAGAATCCACAGAAAGCTGGACACAAGAGTGTGGGTCCATGACCCCAGTGCTTGGGGGCTAGATGAGCAGCACACAGGAGAGTCCTCCGAAGCGGGAGGACCAGCCAGCTTGATGTATACAGCGGTGAGCAATAAAAAACTTTGTCCCAGAGAAGATGGAAGATGAGGTCCAACACCTGAGGTTGTCCTCTGACCTCCATATGCGTGCCATGGCGAGTGCTGCCCCCTCTCCCCACACGTCCTACACTCACATACACACAAAGATTAGAAAAGAAAAAACGAAGACTTAATTCACCGGCTAGCAAATGCTCCAAAGCACCTCTACTATGGGCATACTGGATCCCCTCCACAGCTCAATAGGTAAATAGGACTGAACTAAGTGGGTAGTGGAAGGAATGACCTAGTTTCTTAATGTTTAAGTTGGGAAATTTTTATGGCTTTTACTGCACAACAAAAATAATAACAATAAAATGCCCCTCCAAACTACACAGCTGAAAACTCCAGTCACTCATGTTTATGTGGTTGATGGTTTCCAGCTGTGAGATTCTTGTTCATGTGGTCACAGTCAGATGGCTAGTGGGAATGGACTCATCTCTGGTTCTCTCACTCACATGTCTGGGACCTAGCTGGAAAGGCTGCAGCTGCCTCGCTCCTTACAGCCTAACTTGCTCATGGTGTGTGACTTCAGCTAAGTCTGCCTTCTCCAAGGACATAGGAAGCACTCTGAAGCAATCTATATGAGGCCGCCAGCCTCTTACGTGCTGCCTTCCTTTTACTTATTCTTATGGTCAAAGTCCTTACAGATTCCACCCAAATTTAAGAGGAAAGGACATAGACCTAATCTTCCAAATGAGGGGAAATAGGATTTGAGTGCGTTCTAGATCATTTATACTGTAGTTATCTAAGGATTGCTGCAAGGTGACCCCTGAGCAGTCAGTAGGAAACTGGTATGTGTGGAGCATCCTCCCTCAGCCACAGACACGGCACTGAGTACCCAGAAGCTCATCTGTAGATAATTGGATTGACATGGCTTCCATAGTAAGATTGATGGGATGGTACAGAACTGTCACAAGCTCAGCCCTCCCCAAAAAGCTCAGCTGTAGATGTTTGGGATGGGGGCGGGGAAGTATTTGTCTTGGAACCACGGCACTCTTAGACTCAATAGCTCATGGCAATAATGATGGTGTGGGAATTTCTGGTCATGTGGCTCTCTCTCTAAGTAAGGCTCCAAATTTACACAGGAGATGATGTATTATGTGGTTTATAATGTTGATTCAACTAAAAAATATTTCCATTCAAATTCATGCAACCATCAAGAAACTGTTTCCTCAGGAAATTTACTTTAAGGGGTTGGAATCAACTTCAAATGACCTCACTCAGTTGCTCAAATAATTTCTTTCTGTAAACTTTTCTAAGAAATGAAACAACTTAACATTCTGAATTTTATTTTTGTCATCTCACACATGAGAGAATTTTTAGCTGATTGATTTTTAAAAGGTATTTTCTGGTGGAAAAGGTGTCTGTCCAATCTAAGATGAATCAACCTTCGTTGAACGGCCTTCAGTGTGGTGATGTCGTTTACTCTACTCCATCTAGCCCTGAAACAAACATCTGGAAAGTTATCAATGTATTTTCTAGACAAGAAAACCAAACTTAACGCAGGTTGGGAGAATTAACTCTACATGTGAAATAGAAAATTGGAGTTCACAGTTGTCTCTCTCACTCATGGAGCTGATGTTACTTTAAAGGGCCAGTTTCTATTGATAGTCCTTTAGCCTGTGGCTACGAAGGTATCTGGCAATTGCATCCACTTTGCAGAGTTTGTAAGCGGTGAAGTTAGGGCTCAGATATTGATTCTGAGAGTTATTATGGTCATCAGTATGACGTATGCTGGGATTGGGGAAGTGGAATCTGTCACTAACAGTCACGCAGGAGGCCAGAGATGAAGGGTGAACTGTGTGCTCCAGCTCATCCTGTTGCTGCAAAGACATGACTAAAAGCAGCTTAGGGGAGGGAGGGTTTCTTTGTCTTGTATTCCCGAGTTACAGTCCATCACTGAGGGACGTCAGGACAGGAACTCAAGGCAGGAACCGTGGAAAAACGCTGCTTTCTGGCTCTCTCTTGCTTGTTAAAACTCCCTTTTCAGGGCTAGATGGAGTAGAGTAAATGACATCACCACACTGAAGGCCGTTCAACAAAGGCTGATTCATCTTAGATTGGACAGACACCTTTTCCACCAGAAAATATCTTTTAAAAATCAATCAGCTAAAAATCCTCTCATGTGTGAGATGACAAAAATGAAATTCAGAATGTTAAGTTGTTTCATTTCTTAGAAAAGTTTATAGAAAGAAATTATTTGAGCAACTGAGTGAGGTCATTTGAAGTGGATTCTAACCCTTAAAGTAAATTTCCTGAGAAAAGAGTTTCTTGATGGTTGCATGAATTTGAATGGAAATATTTTTTAGTTGAATCAACATTATAAATCATATAATACATAAGCTGTATTATGTTGAGAGTTAATGCTAACCAAGACAGCATAATCACAAGTAAATAATGTCACAGAAAAATGGACACAAAGGCAGAAAACATATTAAACAAACTTATTATACCATATAATTTGACCTCTTTTTTACCTTTTTCTTCAATTAAATGCCCAAAGAACATCTCCTCCCTTCTCTCTCTATCTTTCTCTCTCTGTCTCTGTCTCTCTCTCTGTCTCTGTCTCTCTCTCTCTCTCTCTTTCTCTCTCTCTGGTGTCCTTGAATCACCTAAATCATTTCTCTAATGATGGGCAACACATGCATTCTGAGACTACTGTGTGTGTGTGGTCACTAGCATATTCACTTGTCCTTATTTTGGAGACATTTGTTTCATGTCTTCTCATTAATCATGTAGTTTTATAAGACCACATGTCTCAGTTGTGAGGTACACTAAGTGGATTGTCCTGAAACATGCAGTGTCACCATTCTACTCTGAGTAAATTCTGCACCAAAATTCCAACTTCATGTTGAATAGATGTGCTCCAATGAGATTTGGTCTTTCAAGTGGAATGGAACAAAAACAAAAGTAGTCAATCCTCAATACTGTCACTATACCACAAAGCTCATTTCTCAGTCTGTACCAGTAACCATAAAGAATATGGTCCTTAACTTGCTTGAACAATCTGCAAATCAGTGTTTAATGAAGACCTGTCTACCGTCTCTATGAAACTCAAAAGAAAAGATGTTCCATGTTCACTGTTGTATTCTGGGATAGGCTAATTTGGTTTGTGACTCAAAGGAAGGGGTGTCCAGACTTTCTTCCACTTGTGTGCTGTGCTATCTCTAGAAAGCCATTTAATTACTGTGTGGGGCTGTTCTTTATCTCAATGGGGACTGATAAATCTGCTCCAACTGCTCTGTAAGATTGTGCAAAGACAAAGCACACTTGTGTTTGTAAAATCTGTCCCTCACTGAACATTTTCATTTCTTTAATTCAATGTAAATTTTAAGGACAGTTGACTGAGAAGGTGAAAACAGCAGATCAGGTCAGTTGCTATCAGAATAGCTTAGAGGTGGAGGCATGAATAACCTATTAAAGCAAGCACATGAAAAGATAACAGACTTTGTATCATGTAAAATTTTCTTTGTTAAAAATCAGAGCCAACTTCAGCCAACAGAACATATGTGATTCTGTAATATGAGCCTGGGTCTCAGAGGAAAGTTCTCAAGATGAAAGTATACATGAGAAACACAGAGAAAAACAGTCATTGTCTAAGCATTGCATCCGAGATCTTGCTGAGACTTCCATCTTCATACAGCTAGAAGCTGGGAAAGGTGAGTCCTGATGAGTCTCACCTGTGTGATATTGCAAGGCCTCTGGTTTGGACTTCTTAGTGAGAAATGTACTTGAAGAATTAGTGATTTGAATCAGAATGATCCTCATAGGCTCATATGTTTGAATACTTGGTCACCAATTGATGGAACTGTTTGGGAAGGATTAAGATGAGATGTGTGACCTTGTTGGAAGAGGCGTATCACTGTGGACAGGCTTGAAGGTTTCAAAGGACCATACCATTCCCAGTTAGTGCATTAACGAGTGCGCTCTCTCTCTCTCTTTCTCTCTCTCTCTCTCTCTCTCTCTCTCTCTCTCTCTCTCTCTCTCTCTCTCTCTCTTTCTCTCTCTCTCTCTCTTTCTCTCTCCCTCATAGCTGTTGTCTCAAGATGTGAGCTCTCAACTACTGTTCCAGCACCATGCCTGCTGCTGCTTCCATGCTCCACTCCCCATAATGGTCATAGACTAACCCTCTAGGACTGTAAGCCACCAATAAATTCTTCCATACATTGTCTTGGTCATGGTGTCTCTTCAGAGCAATAGAAAAGTAACTATACAAGGAGGCACATTGACCTATGTAGGGGAAAGAGGCCAGCCAAAGAAATCCACATTGGCCCCGAAACCAGAGCTAGTGAAAGAAATACACCCTGGCCCCAAGACCTGGTCCAGTGAAAGAAACACTTTAGCCCTAAACCCAGAACCAAAGAAACACACCCTGACCCTGAAACCAGAGCCAAAGAAACACACTATGTCCCTATAGTCAGAGCCAGTGAAAGAAATGTGCCCTGGCCCTGAAATTAGAGCCAAAAGGTTTAAAAGGACCAGTGAAAGAAATAGTTTGGACCTGAAAACAGAGCCAACTCTGCCCCTGACCAACTGACCAATGAAACCAATCAATCTCTGAGCAGGAAAACTAACCAATCCCTGAGCAAGAAACCAAACAATCCCTGAGCACAAATTCAAGCACTCTGACCCTGATCCCAGGGCCAGTGGAAGAAATATGTCCTGGTTCTGAAACCCAAGCCAGTGAAAGAAACACTTTTGCCCTGAACCCAGAACCTAAGGAACACACCCTGATCCTGAAACCAGAGCCAAAGAAACACGCTTTGACTCTAGAATCAAAGTCAGTGAAAGAAATATGCCTTGGCCCTAAAACTAGAGCCAAAAGGTAAAAGGGGCCAGTAAAAGAAACACAGTTTGGCCCTGAAACCAGAGCCAACTCTGCCTCTGACCAAAGAAACCAACCAATCACTGAGCAGGAAAACTAACCAATCCTCATACAGAAATTCTTCTCCCTGGAGAAACTCCGCCCCTAAGAAGTCCTATATAAGCTCATCTGCCTGTTCGGTTGTGGGCCGTGCTTTCCCACCCTGGCAGAGGCAGCTACTCTCCTGGACTCCTCCTTCCCAAATAAATCTTTCTCAAAAGAGTCTTGGGTGAAGATCTTCTTTCACCAGCGCAGAACAGAAGAACCTTGCTGAGACATTCCCTTAGGGGGCTGAGCAAGGCTGAGCAGAAAAACGAACAGCTTTTCACCAGATCCAGAGGAGATGGTTACATTTCTGTAGGGGTTTCCCTTTTAGCAGAGCAAAGTGGAAGAAGCAACATCTTGGGCCAGAGAGAAAAGAAGCAGAGCTCTGTTGGGAGCTCCCCCTAGGGGAGGGCAGAGCAAAGCTCAGCCGGAAAGGCTCTCTCTAGGAGAGAAGCAGGATTGTTACATACGGCTGGGAGACCACCTCGCACAGCCCCCCAGCTTCAGGCTGACTTCCTGACAAGTTGGGATACCTTTCCCTCCAGAGCCTATGTGAAGGTCATGTTACTTGTATATTAATGGTATGCCATGAACTGCTTCATTGATTATGCAAGAAAGGACGTATTATTGGTATGCAAATTGAATAGAACGAAGTTAAAGTGAAGTGATTTTAGCAGGTCGACCTGATCTCTAATTACAGAAGTTTCATTCAAACTTCCACTCATTTTTACTTGCATTCTCAGCCATCATAACTTAAGTAATTCCTCACTCATCAAGAGGAGACTAACTGAGCATATCACATGAGAACAAACAGCGAAACCTCAGATTCTCATCTCTTCACGTTGTCAGCAGTTATGTGTAGATGTAACCAACGGTCTTATTAAATAAGAAACACAGAGCTGATTCAGAGAAGAAAACCAAGAGGTCAGAGCTAAGAGCCTCACCCTTCCTGATTCAGGGATCCTCCTCAGCCAAGAGAGCTCTCCGAAAAGGGGACCTACTTCCTGTGTGTGTCTTTATATAGTCTAGCTGTTCTGCCTTCTCATTGGTTGTAAAGCCAAATATGTGACTGCCTCGTCACTGCCTGAATGTACCGCCCTCCAGGTCCTTAAAGGCATGCACCACCACCGCCACGCACTTGCTATGGCTCTAATAGCTCTGACCCCCAGGCAACTTTATTTATTAACATACAATTAAAATCACATTTCAGTACAAGTAAAATAACACCACATTTCCCCTTTTCTATTTTAATAAAAAGGAAAAAAAAGAAAAAGGTTATAACTAACAAAAGAAAAACTATATACAAAAGTACAATGACTATATACAATATATACAAGTAATAAATGTCTAAACAATGTCTAGTCCATTTGTATTTGACAAATTCAGAGAAAATAATTTCATTATCTATCCTATTTTGTTAAGTCCAAAATGTATCTAATTCACTTTCTATCCTAATTAATCTTCAACTATAACTAACTAACCTTCAACTATAGCTAATTAATCTTCAACTATAGCTAACTAATCTTCAACACCCTCAGAGACCCAAGGAGGAAATAATATTAGCTAACAAAAATAAAAACAGGAAGTGCATACAAGCAACTTCCAAAAAATTTGTGAGTTGACAGAAACAGCCAGCTGCCTAGACAGTCACCTGAGGTTTCTCCGCAATGCTGGGGCATCATTTTCAGCCTATAGGCTTAGCATATCTGACAGACTCATTTGTGAAGTAGGATGTACACAAGGTCAACAATTCAACCTCACATTGGGTGAGAGCAGTCCATGTACCAGAAACACCTGAATTCCACTAGTGTCATGTCATGATTCAGGATTTTAAATTCTGGAATTGTTGATGGTTTTTTAATTAAACTGTCCATTCTTCTTGGCTGTGTATATATGGCTTCATCTCAGCATCCCGTTCTTCTCCACATCCCTCTATCAAATGCCAGTCTACTATTGAGAGGCGTGAGCTTAGTTACTCTTCAAGAATAACTGTTTCAGCTGCTGTTCCATTGCACATCAGAAGCCATCGGCCCACTGCCTGTTCAGCTGCCTTCGAAGAAAAGGGCACTGTACCTTTTCTGAATTGCAAAGGCCACTTCAGGGATGGTGCCATATTGTCCTGGCCTCAGAAGATGCCTTTTGATAAAGCCATAACCACACTTGTTTTGGCAAGGATCAGTAGCCCTTTGTTTCATGTCCTGTCTGTCCATTTTGTCCTGTTGATTCGAGGATACTTTGTTGTCCAGTGGCTAACTTTTGCCACAATGAAAGCTAGCTCCAATTGCAGTTTCTTCAATGCCCATATTTTCTCTGAAGTAGATTGGTACTGCCAGGAGCCGACATGTCTTATAATCATAACAAAAAGGAAAAATTTTCTAAGTTATTAAAACATTTTAAATGCCATATTCTGTAGTTCTCTGAAGGGTTTGAAGATGACCTGTCTAAAATATATCTGCTCAATTTTTAAAACATATCTAATATGACTACAAGTTCTATTGTAATGTCTAACTACTAACTTTCATTTCTTTATATCTTAATAGTTGGTAATAATAACATTCAAGGATCAGAAAATTGCATTGTTAAATGAATGGTATAAGTACAATTAAAAATATACATATAGCATTTTCTAACAATATCAATTGCAATATATATAATTCGTATACAATATAAAACAGTCCAATCCAATGTAAAGTATTTAAAACTAGTAATTGTCTTTTTCTTCTTTTCTTTTCTTTCTTTCTCTCTTTTTTTTAAAAATAAGAACCTTAAATGTAATCTCCTTTGCTTAGCCTTTTTCCTAACCCTTGACAACAACTTGTAACCAACCCCCCTAAACAATGAAAATTATCCCAGACCCAAAACCCATTAAAAAGACCAAAAAACCACTCGCCCCACACCACCTCTTTGGGAATGTGGGCGTCGTATTCTTAAAATTGCTTCCTGCTGGGTATGGGCGAAGGTATCTTTATCCTGAAAGAAAAATTTTAGGTTAGTTGTCAAATTCTAGGAAAGGTAACTAAGTCCTTCATTATCCAGTCTGTGTATAATGCCAAAGTTCAGGGTTTATCTCAAGTCCTTATTCAAGTAGTCTTTGATACTGGATCATCTCAGCTAGTCATCTCAAAATTGCTCTGAGCACCTTGTAGTTCAAAGCTGATCTGTAGATGATGTTTGTCAACTTAATGATGTTATTATTGTCCACGTGGAATTGTTGTTGTTGTGGGGCCCCAACTTCTTCCTGGAGACTTCAGTTGATGTTAGGCCTGGCCGTGATTTCCTGCAAAAAACTGATAAGAGACTCGAACACAAAGACATATATATGCAGCTAATTGAAGCCTTTTTTCTAGAATTAATTAGTACTCTATATGACCATTAATATCTTAAAGTTTAAAATGTATATATATATCTATATATATATATTAATCTTGTAAATTTTGATATAAAATTTATACTTTAAGAAAAGTTTTAAAGAATCAGAATAGAATCAAAGAGTTGAGATTAGTAATAGAATAGTCCCTTAATTAATTTGGCTTTTCTCCTGTCCCATAGCAGAAGATGGCTCTTTTATTCTGGCATGATACAGGGGGTTTGCATTTTCCTTTTAACAACATGCTTGAGTTTAAAGAAGGAGAGAGCCATTCTCCAACTCCAAAGTCAGCTTTAAATTTTAATTGAACTGGGACTATTAGAAGACCAATAGTGTTAAATTTTTAGAGAAAAGAAGAAACAAACATTTAGGAAGACATAAAATTTTTTAGATAATATATACCCATACGCCGTTTCACTCTGTTTCCTGGGATAGATGATTTGACCTTTTTCTTCAGTTGCCTCATTTGTCCAGTGTTCTTCAGCTTCCTTAACCTTCATTCTCCTAAAAGACAAAAAAAAAAAAATCTTTCCCCAAGACTAATTTTGGGGATGTTCCTTTTTGGCAAGTTATTATCTGATTAAATGAAAAGACATGTGTTACTGGTATAAGTTAGTTTAAATTGGATGTTCATGCTGGTTGAAGAACTATCACCTCCTCTAATTAAGAGGTTTCTCTTGTTCAAATCGAACCTTTATCAATTTTGATGGTACCCACAACTTATCTTCTCCTGTAGAAACAAAAGCAAAACCTCGTCCCCAACGTAACACATACCCTGGTTTCCATTCTGAGGTCAGCACATCCTTAAAGTATATAGGCTGATTTAATTCTGTAGTTTTTTCTATTATCCAATGTCTCTCTGCAGCTGTTGTTCCTTTCTCATTGGCATTAAGAAAATTCAAAGTTAATAGAGCATTATGCAGTCTGTTTCTGGGGTTTTTGTTACCCCTTTCTGTTTATTTAGCATATACTTTAGAGTTCTGTTTGATCTTTCTATAACTGCTTGACCTGTAGGATTATGTGGTATGCCTGTAATATGCTTTATATTGTAATAAGCAAAAAAACTGTTTCATTTTAACAGAGACATGTGATGGAGCATTATCAGTTTTGATTTGTGCAGGCATACCCATGATGGCCATAACTTCTAGCAAATGAGTGATTACAGAATCAGCTTTTTCAGAACTCAAAGCAGTTGCCCACTGAAATCCTGAATAAGTATCGATAGTGTGGTGGACATATTTCAGTTTTCCAAATTCTGCAAAGTGAAACACGTCCATTTGCCAGATTTCATTCCTTTGAGTACCCTTTGGGTTACATCCTGGTGGTAATGGTGTTGGATTGTAGAAGGAACAAGTAGGACATTCCTTTACTATTTCTTTGGCTTGTTGCCAGGTTATGGAAAAATCCTTTTTTAAACCTTTACTATTGACATGATATTTTTTATGAAATTCTGAGGCCTCCAGCACATTTCCTATCAATAATTTATCAATCTCATCATTGCCTTGTGCTAAAGGGCCTGGCAGACCAGTATGGGATCGGATGTGAGTTATATATAAAGGATGACTCCTTTTCCTGATTGTATCCTGTAATTGAATAAATAGTGAAGTTAATTCTGAAGCATCGTGGATAAATTCTGCAGTCTCAATATGTAATACTACTCTTTCAGCATACTGAGAGTCAGTTACTATGTTGAGAGGTTCTGAAAAATCCATTAATACCAACAGAATAGCATATAATTCTGATTTTTGAACTGAATTATAAGGACTTTGAACCACTTTACTTAAATTTTCTGATTTGTAACCTGCCTTTCCTTGTTTGTTGGCATCTGTATAAAATGTACGAACTCCAGATATGGGTTTTTTCCTCACAATTCGAGGCAAGATCCAATCAACTCTCTTTATAAGATCAATTCTATTGCTTTTGGGATATTTGCTGTTAATTTCTCCCAAAAAATTACTACAAGCTTTTTGCCAAGCTTCATTTTCTATCCATAATTTTTCAATGTCCTCCTTAGTTAAAGGTACGACAATTTCTGCTGGGTCTATTCCTGCTAATTGATGAAGTCTCAATTTTCCTTTCCAAATCAAGTCAGAGATTTTTTCCACATAAGTTTTTAATTTTTTATTTGGTTTATTTGGTAAAAATATCCATTCTAATATAATATCTTCCCTCTGCATTAATATTCCTGTAGGAGAATGCCTAGAAGGTAAAATAACCAAAATGCAATCCAGCTTTGGATCAATACGATCCATGTGCCCTTCATGTACTTTCTTTTCTACCAAGGCCAATTCTTTCTCAGCTTCAGGTGATAATTCTCTTGGACTATTTAAGTCCTTGTCACCTTCTAAGGTTTTGAACAAATTATGCAATTCATCATTTTTTACCCCAACAATAGTTCGTAGATGAGAAATATCTCCAAATAATCTTTGAAAGTCATTAAGAGTCTGTAGTCTATCTCTCCTAATTTGCACCTTTTGGGGTCTAATTTTTTGTAGCTCTATTTTATATCCTAAATAATTAATAGAATCTCCTCTTTGTATCTTTTCAGGAGCAATTTGTAATCCCCAGCAAGGCAAAATTTTCTTTACTTCTTCAAACATTCTTTCTAAAGTATCTGCATTTGAGTCAGCTAATAAAATATCATCCATATAATGATAAATTATAGATTTAGGAAATTTTTTACATATCACTTCCAATGGCTGTTGTACAAAATATTGGCACAGAGTTGGGCTATTCAACATTCCCTGTGAAAGGACCCTCCATTGAAATCTTTTAACCGGTTGAGAATTATTATAAGTAGGCACTGTGAAAGCAAATCTTTCTCTGTCTTTTTCTTGTAAGGGTATTGAAAAGAAACAGTCTTTTAAATCAATAACTATGAGAGGCCATCCTTTTGGTAACAGAGTAGGCAAAGGAATTCCCGATTGTAGAGAGCCCATTGGCTGAATTACTTTGGTTTTTTTTTGTGTGTGTTTGGTTTTTTTTTGGTTTTTCCAGACAGGGTTTCTCTGTGTAGCTTTGCGCCTTTCCTGGATCTTGTGCTGTAGACCAGGCTGGCCTCGAACTCACAGAGATCCGCCTGCCTCTGCCTCCCGAGTGCTGGGATTAAAGGCGTGCGCCACCACTGCCCGGCTGAATTACTTTGTTAATTGCTCTAAGGTCTGTTACCATTCTCCATTTACCAGATTTTTTTTTAATAACAAATACAGGAGAATTCCAAGGGCTGGTTGATTCCTCAATATGCTGAGCATTTAACTGTTCTTCTACCAGCTCTTCTAAAGCCTGGAGTTTCTCTGTTGTTAAAGGCCATTGCCCGACCCATACAGGCTTGTCTGTCAACCATTTTAAAGGTAGAGCTGTTGTTGTTTTTGGAAGATCATCAGTTGTTGTGCCCTGTTCTTGTATAATATGGATGGCTGGTGACCACTCAGAATAATGCCTTCTAATGATTTGTTTCTGAGATTGGAGGGATGTTAATCTGAGTATTCCATTGTTGCAACAAGTCTCGACCCCACAGGTTCATAGCTATGTTAGCTACATATGGTTTCAATTTTCCTCTCTGTCCTTCTGGACCTATACATTCGAGCCATCTTGTACTCTGTTTCACCTGAGATAATGTCCCAATACCTAACAGTTGAACGTTTACCTCCTGAAGAGGCCAAGTTGGATGCCAAAATTCTGGTGCAATTATGGTAACATCCGCACCTGTGTCTACCAGACCAGACAACAAAATACCATTTATTTTTATTGATAATTTTGGTCTTTGTTCATTAATAGAAGTTTGCCAAAAAATTTTCTTTATGTTTTCTCCTGAATTTTCTATTCTCTCTGTTTCATCATCCTGACCAGCATGACTTATTCCAATAGGCATTTGGTTATTTAATTGCTCTGAGTAGGGGTTTCCTCTACGATTGCAGGAAAGGTTTGAACTGGATTTGCTATGGGGGCCTGCATAAGGCCCCTCTGGGAGTTTCCCGAAGACTGAGGCAAAGGATTACCCTGTCTGTCCCTTGTTGATCTACACTCGTTGGTCCAGTGTTTTCCCTTACCACACCTTCTGCATACTCCAGAAGGAAGGGGAAGTCTGTTGCCATTGTTCCTTGAAGAAACATTGTTTCTAGGAATGACCTGTTTACAGTCCCTTTTCAAATGTTCTTGCTTTTCACATCCAAAACATCTAACATTCCTCAAACCTTTTGAAATTGCTTCTCCTACCCACATATCATCATGCTCATGAGCTTCAACATTAACTGTGTCTCTAATCCAATCTTCCAAAGGTGCAGATCTTGCCTTTAACGGCCTGATTATTGTTTTGCATGCTGCATTCGAATTCTCAAAGGCCAAAGATTCAATTATTATCTTACTAGTTTCTGAATCTGGGACCAGTCTCTTTACTGCTGAAGCCAGTCTTTGTAAAAAATCTGTGAAAGATTCTTTTGGGCCTTGTACAACTTTTGTAAATGACTCAGTTTTTTTTCCTGGTTCCTCAACTCTGTCCCATGCATTCAAGGCTGCTGTTTGACATAAAATTAGGGTGTGGACATCATATAAACATTGTGTTTGTGCTGAAGCATATTGACCTTCTCCAATAAGCTGATCCTGGCAGACTTGTATTCCTTTATCCCTCCACTGTTTTTCTATGTTTTTAGCTTCATCCTTGAACCAAGTTAGCCACTGAAGGCTTTGACTGGGTTCAAGAACAGCTTGTGCCAGCTCCCGCCAGTCCTGTGGTACAATCCTATTATATGGTGACCAAGAGTTTAGCATTTGCTTTACATATGGGGAATGAATGCCATAAGATACTATTGTAAATCTAACATTTCAATTGGAGCCCAAATATTTTGTGTAGTCATTTGATCAGGCAACTGCTGTACGGTTACTGGACAAACTAAGGGTGACTGTGTGAAAACAGGCTTTCTTTCTGTAACCCTATGATCCAATCTTGAAGCAACTTCACTGTTAGTTTCTTCTGTCTGAGTTTTTACAGGTTTAACAAGTTTTCCTAAAGCTGTCACCCTAGCACTTAAATTGACTATCTTTTTAAATAGTACAATGAGAATAAGCATAGTAATAAAATGCATAATTCGATCAACATTAATCTTCTCATATAGATGTTCCATTGTCAGACTGCTTAAAATTGCAAACAAAGCCCAATTTTCTTCCAATGTACACAGAAAACCCATTTTTTTTAAATGTGGAAAAAAATTTCTCTTTTAAATAGTTTCCTTTAAAATATCTGATATGTTAAGTGACTTACCAAGTCCTCGTAGAACAGTACCAATCCGAGGGAATTTCAAAACAGCCACCTAGTGTCCGAGGTGTGAATCCAGAGAGAGAGAGAGAGAGAGAGAGAGAGAGAGAGAGAGAGAGAGAGAGAGAACACGCAAGAACCGTAGCCGCAAGTTCTGCCTAAGAGCTTGAATCCAGCCACGTGTTCCCGCTTGAGCCTAGTCAAGCCTTGGCTCTGGCTACCTTAAGCTCCAACCACATGCATTGGCTTTACAGGCAGGGGCCCTGTTCGGCAGGGCAGGCCTGAGTTGTCTGTAGCACCGGCTTTAAGCAAGTAGCTCAAGGTTAGTCCGGCCTGAGGCCAAGCCGACCTGGGCCCGGGCTAGGGAGCCGGCCGCCCTGGCGGGAAACCGGACCTGCCACCAAGCCAAGTTAAGCGGTTTTTAATGGATTCTTGTCACGTTGGGCGCCAAATGTAGATGTAACCAACGCTCTTATTAAATAAGAAACACAGAGCCGATTCAGAGAAGAAAGCCAAGAGGTCAGAGCTAAGAGCCTCACCCTTCCTGATTCAGGGATCCTCTTCAGCCAAGAGAGCTCTCCGAAAGGGCCTACTTCCTGTGTGTATGTCTTTATATAGTCTAGCTGTTCTGCCTTCTCATTGGTTGTAAACCCAAACATGTGACTTCCTCGTCACTGCCTGAATGTACCGCCCTCCAGGTCCTTAAAGGCGTGTACCACCGCCGCCACGCACTTGCTATGGCTCTAATAGCTCTGACCCCCAGGCAACTTTATTTATTAACATACAATTAAAATCACATTTCAGTACAAGTAAAATACCACCACAGTTATGAGTTATCTCATAAGTACCATTCGGGAAAATGGAAGGGACAGTATAAATTCTCCCTAAAACATATGAAGATGCAAAGTCTCATGCTAGAACTTGAAGGCCATGATCCAGTAGAGCAGTGGTTGTCAACCTTCCTAATGCTGCCACTCTTTAATACAGTTTCTCGTGTTGTGGGGACCCCAACTATGTAATTGTTTTTGTTGCTACTTCATAACTGTAATTTTGTTACAATTATAAATGTAATGTAATATTTTTAGAGAGAGAGGTTTGCCAAAGGGTTTGTGACCGACAGATTGAGAACCACTGCTGGAAAGTGTCCTTCAGGATTAAAAGGGACAGATATCAGCAGGGGTGGACTGTGGGAGGCCAGTTCCCACCTTTTAAAATGGTTCCTATGAGGACGAGAAAGGAATAAGAAACTTTTAGATAGAAAGATAGCGAAGAGGAGAAAGACAGAAACACAGGATAGGTTTGGGAGGACCTGGATCAAAACCCAGTGGTCCCTTCTGCCTCTTCAAAAGGGCTTTTTATGACGATGCTAAGGCTTGGGGTGAAAGACCTCCCCCTTGCTAGATCAAAGCATACTGCACAGCCAAGTGCAGACCCTTCCAAACACCTGGTAACCACTCCCGTGGTCAAGTCATCCCCTTATGCAGCCCTGCTGGGTAAAGCAAGCTCAGATTCTCGGACCCTGAGTAAGTTCTCACTAGGAAACGTCTGTGGGTCTCTGCAGTGGATAGAGAGGCACATCCCACTGAAGACAGACTAACAGAATGAAGAAATAAAATTACCAGCTGTGGTGGTTAGTCTTGACTGTCAAGTAGATGTGGTTTAGAATCACTTTGGAAATGAAGCGGTGAGGTAGTAGTAGACTGGCTTAAACGAGGTTGGAAAACCCACCTTGATATGGACAATACTAATCAGCCGACTGGGATCCTCAGCTGAACAAAAAGGATAAAGCGAGCAGAAGCATTGATCCATAGTTCTCTCTTCCTGGCTGTGGAGGCAGTGTGACCAGCTGCCTCCTGCTCCTGCTGCCATAATGAGTGTATTCCTGAACTGTCAGTCAAAATAAACACTTCCTTCCCTATCAGTTTTGTCCAGTATTTAGTCATAACTTGATAGGAAACAAATATACAAATGGAACAGAGCACCAAAGCAAGAGAAGCAACAGCAGCGGAACTGTCTGCAGCACCACCTCTTAGTCAATGCTTCAACAGCAGCGGGACTGTCTACCATATTACCTCTTAGTCAATGCTTCAACAGCAGCGGAACTGTCTACCATATTACCTCTCTAGTCAACGCTTCAGCAGCAGTGGAACTGTCTACCATATTACCTCTCTAGTCAACACTTCAACAGCAGCGGGACTGTCTACCATATTACCTCTTAGTCAACGCTTCAACAGCAGCGGGACTGTCTACCATATTACCTCTCTAGTCAACGTTTCAACAACAGCGGGACTGTCTACCATATTACCTCTCTAGTCAACACTTCAACAGCAGCGGGACTGTCTATCATATTACCTCTTAGTCAACGCTTCAACAGCAGCGGGACTGTCTACCATATTACCTCTTAGTCAACGCTTCAACAGCAGCGGGACTGTCTACCATATTACCTCTTAGTCAACGCTTCAACAGCAGCGGGACTGTCTACCATATTACCTCTCCAGTGAACGCTTCAACAGCAGCGGGACTGTCTACCATATTACCTCTTAGTCAATGCTTCAACAGCAGTGGGACTGTCTACCATATTACCTCTCTAGTCAACGCTTCAACAACAGCGGGACTGTCTACCATATTACCTCTTAGTCAACGCTTCAACAGCAGCGGGACTGTCTACCATATTACCTCTCTAGTCAACACTTCAACAGCAGCGGGACTGTCTACCATATTACCTCTTAGTCAACGCTTCAACAGCAGTGGGACTGTCTACCATATTACCTCTTAGTCAACACTTCAACAGCAGCGGGACTGTCTACCATATTACCTCTTAGTCAACGCTTCAACAGCAGCGGGACTGTCTACCATATTACCTCTCCAGTGAACGCTTCAACAGCAGCGGGACTGTCTACCATATTACCTCTTAGTCAATGCTTCAACAGCAGCGGGACTGTCTACCATATTACCTCTCTAGTCAACACTTCAACAGCAGCGGGACTGTCTACCATATTACTTCTTAGTCAACGCTTCAACAGCAGCGGGACTGTCTACCATATTACCTCTCTAGTGAATGCTTCAACAGCAGCAGAACTGTCTACCATATTACCTCTCTAGTCAGTGCTAAGCAACTCACCTCCTGGGTGTCATATGGGCACCCTAAGTGGGAAATGAAAATAAATGGGAAGTACAAAAGTTCTATTCTAAATGAATCTGGGAGAGAAATCCCCTGACAATAGAAAGAGAGAGGAGAATGGAGGTTACACTATGACTGAAGAGCAGAGGGGCGCAGGGAAAGGCAGTCCTTTGGGCCTGGCTAGTCTGAGCTCTGACAGCTTATGCCTGTGGGACCCCACTGGCATGAACAATAGTAGGATTCTGGAATTCTGGAAGCCAGCAGCTCAATCAGTCCTCTGTCAAAGAGAACCAGTGGAGGGTAGTGAGGAAGCAAAGGACGAGACTATCATAATGAAACCCAGCATTGTGTATCAACTACTGGGAGACCACCACCCACTGTTCCCCAGCTTGGCCAGTAGTTAGGAAAAAACAGTTTTTTAGTCAAGAAGTATTTCAACAGTAAAAACAAGAGATGTGACTGTAGACCCATCCTGGGTGTCACTGTGAACACCAAATGCTGGAGGGTAGTTACAGCCAAGAAGCACTGTGAGTGTCAGTGTGTGGGAACCCAGATTTCTGGCCAAATTTCATACTGTGCTTCTGAAGAAATGGTAAGATTTCTGCTGAAGGAGGGTCAGAGTGACTAGATACCTGGAGGGTGTGTGTGTGTGAGAAATATGCACCTGAAAAACCCTTCCACAGAGTTGTTAGAGTCTCCCATTAACAGCTTAATGACCACAAAGTCTCACATGAGGTTGAGGAGGGTCACAAAATGGGAATAGGGGTCTTAGACGATTACGCAAAGTAGTTGTGAAGTGTTCCACTAATGAAATTTAACACATAGCAGTAATCTTCAGGACGGTATCTACACCAATGCAAGGTGGCCGGGCTACGTCCCATGACCAGCTGGATGTGCTGATGGAAGCATTGTTCTGAAGGTATGGAAGACGCAAAGAGTTTTCAAATTAAACTGAGGGCAGAAGGGCAGAGCTGGTTAGATGGTGCATGCCTGTGACGGTGCCCACCACATAAGAGACCTCGCCCATTTCTCCGTGGATGTATCTCAGTTTGTAAAGCAAACTCAAGATGTGTGCTTTTTTCCTAACAGATTGCCCTACAAACCCTGACAAGCCATGTTTCCCACTGGGAAATAGGAAGGGTTATCAACAATGTACATCTGCCCATCGCTGTGCTAAATGAAAGCTGCAGAGGAAAACACAACACAACCTTGAGCAATCTCTAAATGTCTGTGTGTCACTGCAGCTGGTACTGAAAGAAAAACATAACATGTCTATATACTTTCTACCTACATCTACAGAAATAGTCTTTTAATTTTATACTAAATTGGGGCCTCTGGGAGAGAACCATTGTTTCCAAGGCTGGCAAAAAAAAGAAACTTTTCCGTTCATAGAAACACACTTGAAGATATGAGAGAGAGAGAGAGAGAGAGAGAGAGAGAGAGAGAGAGAGACAGACAGACAGACAGACAGACAGACAGACAGACACAGAGAGACAGAGTTTTCACAGTTCCTGGCTCATTTCTGCCCAGGACAGTTTAATTAGAATGTCTCTTCCCCAAGACAGGTCCCAGAAACCCCACTCTCCTTCCTCCTTTCACCCTGGAGCTGGCCATAGAGAAATCCTCTGGCAGGACCTCTCATTCCTGAGCAGTCCTGCTCCATAATCCACAGGCATGTGCGACACATTGGAGTTAGACTTCCTCGTTGGGACCATCAGTCAGCAAATAACAACACAGAGACTTCTTATTAATTATGAAAGTTTGGCCTGTGGCTTAGGGTGTTTCCAACTAGCTCTTATAACTTAATTAACCCATATTTGTTAATCTACGCTCTGCCACGTGCCTTTTTTACCTCTCCATCATTCTGTGTGTGCAACTCGTCCCACGTCTCTCTGCTGTCTCCTTGCTTCCCTTCTTCCCAGAGCTCTCTATCCATCTCCCCAGAAATCCTGCCTCTTCTTTCCTGCATAACTGTGACCACTCATCTCTTTATTAAACCAGCCACAGTGACACATCTTCACACAACGTAAACAAATACTGGGGACAAGCGGAGTCTAGATAGACAAGGTTTGCTGAGTTTTCCCACACAATCTGTTAGCAATTCTGTCTATGCAACTAAGTCTCTATTGAAAAGGAGAAGATGGGCAGGCAGTGGTGGCGCACGCTTTTAATCCCTGCACTTGGGAGGCAGAGGCAGGCAGATCTTTATGAGTTCAAGGCCAGCCTGGTCTACAGAGTTAGTTCCAAGCCAGGCAGGGCTACACAGAGAAACCCTGTCTCAAAAAATTTTAAAAAAGAAAAGAAAAAAAGGAGAAGATGGGTGCCTGAGTAGGCTTAAGAGAACCGTGTGCCTTTCCTGCTCCTCTCCGTGGGTCCCTGCGTCTGTGTCCTTTGTAATGTCCTTTGTGACAATCCAATAAAGGAGAGAGAGGAGATGAGAGAAATGGAAAGAGAAAGAGAGGGAGAGAGGAAGACAGGAGGGCTTAGAAGAGAAGAGAACACTAGAGAGGGAGTGAGGGAGGCAGTGACGGGGAGAAGGGACAGGGAGTCATACTCCCTGCGGCCAGTAGGGGTCACCCAAGAGCTAGAAAACAAAGTGTTTGCAAGGACCCAGGGAGGCCTGTTCTCTGGATAGAAATGAGGGAGGAGTGGACGGAGCGGGCCACAGAGGGGAGATGTCGGGGACTGAGAGGAGAGGAAGGAGGGGAAACAGAGGCCAGGTTGTAAATAACAAAATATACATAAAAAAGAAAGCAAAAGAAATAAAAATGCTCCCCTGGGAAACACCTGGGTGCCCTGTGGAGACACTCAGGTAATAAAACCCCTACCTCAGTCCCAACTCTGGAATTTTGCCATGTGCAGAGGGATAAGGAAAACAATGGAGTCCTTTCGGAATGGAATAGAAGGCAGTAGGAGAAACACAAGGCTAAATGCTTGCTTTGAGCTCAGACTTGCAAATGGAGCCTCTGGTTCTCCTTTGCTATGCTCATCACAGATTGGAACTGATCACTTATGTTCTAAACACCTCTGTAAAGTATATTTTTAAAGCCTTTTTAAAGTTCAGTTCAGGGGCTGAGAAGAAAACAGTCTGTGAAGTACTTCTTGTCTTGCGAAGATGAAGACATGAGTTGGATCCCCAGAACCCTGTGTAGACTGCCAGGTGGGCAGAGAGAAGAGTGGAGACGGAGCTGTGCAGCCGCCCTGTCTGGGAGTCTCCACTGACCCTTTCTTCGCTCCCTCTCATTCTCTCCCTTATCCCCTCACCCATGAATCTAGGCCAGTGTTCTACTTGCTGTGAGCCCCTCGGGTACTGGTGGTCCAGCCTGGGTTTCAAAGGGGGGTTTGATGGACCAGAGCCTGGTACAGGATGGGCTGTCTTTTCTCACAGTACCCTTGGGGTTGAGTCTCCACAAACTGAGCTTATGGCTGTCATGTGTCTTCCAACCTCTGCTTCTCCTGCAAAGTGATAATAATATCATGTCACTCTGAAGGCTGTGTGAGAATAGACAGGGACTTTAGGTGACATGAACATGTCTGAAACATTGTAAACATTCAACAAATGTTAGTTTGTAAAATAATATCCTAATCTTTGTCCCTTCTCTGGAGAAACCCTCCTTATAGATAATGAATGTTTCGGTACATTGATGGCAAAGCTTTGTCCTACAGAAACCAATGTTTATGTATGTTTATGCATGTGTGCATTTAAAAGTGCATGTTCATGTTTTTGTGTGTGCATGTATGTTCATGCACATATGTGTGGAGACCAGAGGACAGCCTTGAGCACCATTCCTTAAATGCTGTCATGTGAGTTTTGCTTGTTTTGTGACAGGGTCTCTCACTAGCCTGGAACTTACCAAGTAGATTAGACTGGCTGGCTAACACGCCACAGAAATCCCGCCCCCCACGCACACACCGCCCATGACACTCATGCACTACTACACCCAACTTTTTACCTGCATGCTGAGTCAAATTCAGGTCCTCGTGCTTGTGTGGCGAACACTGTACTAACTGAGCCATCTCCAGGAGCTGCTTGTGGTCCCCACACCAAGACTGCTTTGTGACAAGTCACTCTGGGACATACTCACGGCAGCAGTGGTGGACTAGAGTCAGGGCGTGCCGGTGCGCAGCTTGTTCTGAAGAGTGTCTGTGAACACTCTTTAAAAATTTCCTTGATTGGAGTGGTACAGCATCCATGTCACACATGGAAGGAAAATGGAAGCCTAGAGCCCTCAGCCACCTCCCTGTCCCCCTGGCTGCTTGCAGTAACCACCCATACTCTTTTCTTCTGTGGAAGGATCACCCCATTCTTCAGTTCCAAATCACATTCTAACGTTGCAGAACTGTCCGAGCCTGGTTAGCTGTGTTGCTTCACTCTGCTGAGGCAGCAGTTGCTCAAGATGTGGCTTTATAAGGGACCAGACAGGAGCAGTGATTGGCAAGGGATGCTGTGAGCTTCAGGACACTTGCCAGAGTGGCAGAGGAAGGCAGGAGAGGTTGTTTTGGAAGAAAAGGTCATGCTTTGTCTGAAGACGCTTCTGTTTCTGTTCTTCCTCCACACACAGCTTGCCAAGGCCCTTCCAGTACCTCCTGAAGACCTGGAAGAGAAAAATGCGAAAACTGTTGAGGTAAATGAACTCTTAATTATGGGTGATTTCCTGATGGCTACAGAATTCAGAGGGCGGCTTTCCCTTCTTGGTCTAAATGGCCAGAAAGAGATTTTCTGGATGACCTTGCTGAGGCTCAACATCACCTTCTGGGACTTGGAGGACTCCAAGCTGACAACAACAGACCCTGGAATAGCTAGACAAGAAAACAAGCTGGATGCTTTAGTCTGGGGACCACTACTGTGGGGCTGCCTGCAGCTGAGACCCTTTCAGAGAGAATATTTTTATTTACACACTGAACTGAAATTCTTACCTAATGTCTTTCTCTTCCAGTAACCCTGTAATCCAGTTGTTCTATGCTCTATCGGTCAGTGCTAGTCTGGTAGAATGCTTGCTAGTGTCCCAACACGGAAAAACAATGCCGGGGAGACATCCAACTATGACCTGCCTACTGATTCTTGTATGGATATTTCTTTGCAGCCAAAAATACTATCGTGTGTAGAAGACAGAATAGAGACGGGAGTGGGTTTTAAGGAATTAAAATGAGCACATGGTATAGTGAGGTCAGTTACTTGCTTGTTTTTGTTTTTATGTGAGGAATGTGATCACCAAATTCTTGTGCATAATTTTCTTAGTTTTGAAATCTCTGGAAAGCATCATTTTTGCTCTTTCTTGGTAATCTTTGTGAGTGGCACAAGTAACCCCTAAGTTCATACTCAGAGTGGGTTCATTTTTCTGCAGAAGTTGACCCTCTAAGCGCGTCACAACACCCCTGTAACAGAAAGCTGATTTTTTCCGTGTCAGAGACAAAAGACAGTGCTAGGATTTGCTCAAACCTGTCAGATCCCAAAATATGAGCTCTGCCTCTGTCACCTCCAAAGTACCAAGTGGTGACAGGCACATGCAGCATGAAGTCTGTACACACAGGTAAGGTGAAGGACCCTTGCCATCTACTGGCACGTTACACCCTCACAAACTGTGTGTGATTCTCAATAGGAGCTGGCCTTTTACAGAACATTATCTTGGTGAACAAAATGTTGCTGTCACCACAAACATCTTTTGAAATGATCAGTTCTCATTTGAGAGGTATCACAGTGAGCTAGGACCTGAAATGTCACTTGCTTCTTGGTATCTCCATTTCTCTGTGAGAATGACTAAACCCTCTCTCCATTAGTGAAAAAGGATTTTTTTAAAAAAAGAAGAATCCTAGTTGTTGCAATTAACACCTCAACAGACGTAAGAACAAAAAGCCAATACTAATTTTTTTATATGAAAATAAGGCAATCTGTTTGTGTGTGATTCAAATTCATTGCTCCCCTGTTGCAAGACTTTAATTTTTATGCTAAAAGATAGTTATATCCTAACTAGGTGGTGGTGGCCCACACCTTTAATCCCAGCACTCGGAGGCAGAGGCAGGTGGATCTCTGTGAGTTCGAAGTCAGCCTGGTCTACAAAGAAAGTTCCAGGACAACAAGAGCTACACTGAAAGAGAAACCCTGTCTCAAAAAAAAAAATAAAATAAAACAATAAAAAGTAGCTGGATTAATGAATGGAGGGAATATTCTACAGGCATTTTTCTTTCAAAGTCAATCTACAAATTTCTTTATTTTAATTAAATGTACTTATTTATATGTGGAGGGTATTGCATGCCACAACTTACCAGAACACAACTTAAAAGAGTCAGCTTTCACCTTTTACCATGTGGGTATTGAGGACTGATCTTGGCTTGACAGGCACTTTTACCCACTGAGTCACCCAAGTGCCCTGTTTACACTTTCTGTTATTGTCCCTGTGTCTGTCAGGCCCTGTTTTGCACTATGTGGTGACTTAGAAAGAATTGCAAAATGCCTGGAGCACTAAAGGTGATTTCACAGCAAAGATTCTTGTGTTTATTTTGATCAGAATTACCTACAAAAATTCTACCACTTACCAATCACTCAGTTCCGGTCTGCAAGGAGGAGCAGCTCCATGGTTGCCGAGAAGCTGAGAGAAATGCAGCGCTTCTTCCGCTTGGCAGAGACTGGGAAGGCAGATGCCACTACTCTGGAGATGATGGGGAAGCCTCGCTGTGGAGTGCCTGACACCGGTGACTTCACGCTAACTCCGGGAAGCCCCAAGTGGACACACACTAACCTGACCTACAGGTGACGGTCCTAGAGTCCAAAGACTCATCCACCCAGCTAGCGATGAGTCTGTGAAAGCTCAGACGTTGTTGCAGAGTGTGAGAACCACTGCAGATGAATGGACAAATGCCCCTGCCCTTGCAGAGTGTGAATGAGCGTGGATAGTGAATGAACTGAGGAGTAAGCATGAGGGTGAGGAAGCCGAGGACCCTGAGTCTTTCAACTGTAAAGCTTACCACATTGTCTTTCTTCAGCATCTGAAACGCTATGGCAGCATAAGACTGCCTCTCTATAGTCATTCACTTTTAAGTCCAAAAGAGGCTTATTGTTTGCTGGGGATAATCTAGGGCCCTCTTCTGTATGTCTTGGTAACAGCAATAATAGTAGTATTTGTGGATACTATTTGTCAAGCCACCAAGTGCTTCCTGTGTATTGAATTCCCTCAGCCACCTATGAGAGGGGTCCAAATGTATCATATTCACCTTATGAATGGACACTGATGCTCTGTCCAAGTGGGAGCATGTTGAAAACGTGACTTACTCCAAAATAGAGTGACTATGTAGTTCAAAGACATTGCTCATAATAACAAACCATTCTTATTCCTCATTTTTAAGGATTATAAACCATACCTCACAGCTGTCAAAGGCCACAGTGGAAACAGCAATTGAGAAAGCCTTTCGAGTTTGGAGTGTGGCATCACCCCTGACCTTCACTGAGATCTCACAGGGAGAAGCAGACATCAACATTGCTTTTGTCCCAAGAGGTAGACTCAAAGGATTTTGCTTTCCCTAGCTAACCTGAGGCTGACTGCAGGCAAAGGCTTAACCACAAACTCTCATTTCAGAGCACGGTGACAATTCTCCATTTGATGGACCCAATGGGATCCTGGCCCATGCCTTTCAGCCAGGTCAGGGTATTGGAGGAGATGCACATTTTGATTCAGAAGAAACATGGACTCAAGATTCCAGAAGTAAGTGGGTCATGATTAGGTCCACATACAGCTTCTAAATTCACCTTTCCCGCCTTAAATCAAGATGTGTGTTCACAAATACACATCCACTCACATTATTATAGCATTTCAAACATGCAAATTAACCATTTACACTTTTGTCACTTAAAGATAAACCAACTTAGAGTTTAAAAAAGTCAAGCCAGGCGGTGGTGGTGCACATCTTTAATCCCAGCACGTGGGAGGCAGAGGCAGGTGGATCTCTGAGTTCAAGGCCAGCCTGGTCTACAAAGCAAGTTCTAGGACAGCCAGAACTACACAGAGAAACCCTGTCTGGAAAAACAAGACAAAAAACTCAAAAGTTAATTATTGACCTTATTTCCCACCCAGTGCCTAAATCCACGTGTGTTGCTGTTGTTGATAAATGAGCTAACTGATGAACGAGAGAAGCCTACATCCCCGCTGGTTAAGGGACTGAAAAGTCCGGGGTTGAAGCTCTTCCTAATGCATCTTCACATGGTAGAAGGATAGGAGAGACTAAAAGAAATGAAGTTGAAGCCACTGGCCCTCCTCCCAGCAGCATGAACCCTCCCATCAGGATCACCTCCCAACATTGTTTCACTTTCTATCACATGATTTCTGAAAGAGCATTCAAATGTCAGCAAGCAAACCACGGCCAAACCCTGCCCAGGCCCTGGCTGTACACACAAGGCTGCAGAGGGAGGCCACACTCGTTGAGTTACACATCTTTGGGAGCTCTCACTCTGGTGGTCAAGCTGAGTAGTTGAGACAGAGACTACCTAGGTCCCAAGGCATAAAAAGTTTGCTTTAGTGATCTCTCTCTCTCTCTCTCTCTCTCTCTCTCTCTCTCTCTCTCTCTCTCTCTCTCTCTCTCCTTCCATCCCTCCCTCTCCCTTTCCCCTCCCTCTCTAATATTCTGAGTTTAATGTTTAAAAGGCCTGTTCTTTGCATCTTTGGAAACACAGGGTTCATTTGAAGTTAGCCTGTTCAGAGAGCAGCAGCCACATCCTCACTTCTAGTAGCTGCTCTTCCGTGGCTCCCTTTTCAGCAGTGTGTGTCTGTGCAACAAGACGTCCTTTCCAGGAGCCTCCTACAAAAAGTGCTGGGTCCCTGAGTGACGGGACAAGGTGAGGATAGTGTATTCAGATCCTGTAGTCAAGTCGGCCTTGCACCTGAGCCGCTGCCCTAAAAGGCAAGCTCTTTCCTGTATCCTCCTTGGAGATTCTACTAATGAGTCCGAGGGCCAGAGGATGCTGAGTACAAGAGAAACAGGATTCTTCTTATCCTGAGATCCACAGCTCTGCCACCATTTCACCAACCTTCCACATCCATAAAATGCGAGAGTTGGAATAAAGACAGATTTTGTCAGCTCTGAGACCTGGTAAAAAGCTTATGGCGCCTACCTTGATGTCTCCTAATTGCTGTTCTTTAGGTACCTAAAGACAAAAAGAAGAGAGAGAGATAAACATATGAAAGTTTCCTTCTTGGGCAGTTTTGGCCTCAGGGGCATATTCTCTGCGATTATATGTTCACCATCCAGGGAGCTGATAGAGCATTATCATGTTGTCTTGCATTTCAGATTACAACCTGTTTCTCGTGGCTGCTCATGAATTTGGCCATTCCCTTGGACTCTCTCACTCCACTGATCCTGGTGCCTTGATGTACCCAAACTACGCTTACAGTGACCCCAGCACCTACTCACTGCCTCAAGATGATATCAATGGCATTCAGACACTCTACGGTAAGATCCCGTGGACAACATGGTGGAAAGCAGTAGCACTTGGGAACTGGTCTCAACAGGTCAAGCATCCGAGTGTCTCTCCTTTGGAGTCTCTGGATTCTATCCACAAGGGAAACTCAAATTGATCTCTGAAAGTTACCAGTAGCGTAGTGTTGGCAAAAGAATCCTGTGGAACTGAGCCTGTGGTGTGATTTCCCTGCATCTTGGTTTTTAGTTATTAGATGTCTGTTACTACCTTAAAGGAAAGAGTGGGGGACAGTCTGTTGGCCCATATCTGTAGTAGCAGCACTCAGGAGTCTGAGGCAGGAGAAGCAGGAATTTGAAGCAAGCTTGGACTACATGGTCTTGGACATGGTCGTGAGAAAGGGAAGAGGGGGGAGAGAAAGGGAAGGAAGGAAGGAGGAAGGAAGGCAGGAGGGAGGGTGGAAGGAAGGAAGGGAAAAAAGAAGGAAGGAGGGAGGGAGGAAGGAGGGAGAAAGGGAAGAAGGCAGAGAAAGGAAGGGAAGGGAGAGTGGGAGGGAAAACTTGGAGAAATATATAGAAGTACTTCCTCATAATTATCTCTAAATAGCAGGGACATTTTCTTCCTCCATTTTTATGCTTTCCAATTTTATATATTCTGAAAAGACATGATTACCCCTTTTCATTCAGCAACTCTCCTCCCAGAATCCACTGTTAAAGAAACCCTCCCATAGATCCCTAAGCAGACATGTGTAAGGCCTGTCAAGAATGTTCAGTGAAGTATGATTTGCGGGGGAGGACCAGAGAGAGAGCCATCCCCTCCCTCTTGCCCTCCTGCTCCCTGAAAGTGTGAAAGGCAGTGAGATGGGGAGGGATGCTCTCTCCTCTTGGGGTTGCCCTATAAATCAAGAGTATGGGTATCATATCAGGGAATTTTCTCATCATGGCGGAATTTCTATGAATAAGAAATTTCACTCAACCCCCAATTCCCCAGCCACATGCCAACAGTCACTTCCTTTGCTTGGCAATATTTTAAATTCTCTTGGCACCCTGGTATTTCTTAGTGAAAAGTACAGTCCTTAATTCCACAATGAGAAAACTCAGTAAGATGTAAATTATTGTGTATTTATTTAATATTTTGAGACATTGTCTAACTCACTCTGTGTCCAGACTAGTCTCAAACCTACAATCCTCCTGCCTCAGTATCCACAGTGCTAGAATGACAAAGCCTGTGTTACTGTCTTAGTTAGGGTTTCTACTGCTGTGAAGAGACACCATGACCATGGTGACTCTTATCAAGGAAAAATATTTAATTGTGGTGGCTCGCTTACAGTTCAGAGGTTTAATCCAATATCATCATGGTGCAACATGGTGGCGTGCAGGCAGACATGGTGCTGGAGAAGTAACCAAGTGTCCTACACCTTAACTTACAGGCAACAGGAAGTTTACTGTCTCACTGAGCATATATGAGACCTAAGAGCCTATGTTTACAGTGACACACTTCCTCCAACAAGACCACACCTCCTAACAGTGCCACTCTCTTTGGAGGCCATTTTCTTTCAATCCACCCCAGCTACCATGTCCAGCCAAGATGCAAATTTTTATAAAAAACAAACTAAGCTTGATTTATGCTTTAGGGAAAGGACTAATATGAGACCTATCATGTGTTTGGGTTCTTGTGGGGAACAAGGAAGTGGATTCTCAATGGCAAAAGGCAGGAAGAGGAAGCAGGACGGAGGAAGGTGGTTCAGAGTCAGAAGGAAGCATAGAACGCCAACGACTTTCCGGCTTAAGTAGGAGCCATGTTACTCTAGATAACAGACCAAGCCTTTAAAAAGGTCACAGGTACAGAGTCTTGTGTCTTGTGGAATTGGCTAGTGGCTTTTTCCTCATGAAAAAACACTTTACCTTCCTAAATATTTGAAACACACACGAAAGCAGCACTGACTCACACTTATTAAATGTCTTTATTTCCCAGGACCTTCAAACAGCCCTGTCCAACCTACTGGACCCAGCACTCCCACAGCCTGTGATCCCCACCTGAGATTTGATGCTGTCACCACACTCCGTGGGGAGATTTACTTCTTTAAAGACAAGTATAAAATTGAGCTGTTCCTTCTTTGCATATGTCTCTCAGACCTTAAAGCTAACTTGTCACTTGGCTTTCCTTTTGACCCAACACATAGGCATATCCTTGAAATTCTTAGTGTTCTCTGGGTGTCAGAAGACATCCAGAGGGTGGGGAAACCAAAGCATCAAACATCCACAAGCGTTTCTGACGTGGTTGGGTTCTTTCAGTATTGGGCCTATTAAACACTGAGAGGCCCTACCTATGTTAGGCTTGTCAGAGTAAGAAGAGGGTATGATGCCAACTGGGGTCAAATAAGATCACACCTGTGACCTCCAGAATCTGTCAAGGGCTCACCAGATGAACATCACTACCATAAATCATGCATATGTTATACACATAAATACTGTGGAAACCATGCAAGGCTCATTTGTAGCTAAGCATCCCAGAAAGTAACACTCTTTCCCTCCCCCTGCCTCCCCCATCCCTTGTCCTTCTATTCCTTTAGGTACTTCTGGAGGCGGCATCCTCAGCTGAGAGAAGTTGACCTCAATTTCATCTCTCTATTCTGGCCTTTCCTGCCCAATGGCCTTCAGGCTGCTTATGAGGATTTCGATAGAGACCTAGTTTTCCTATTTAAAGGTAATGTTCTCCTTTTTGTCTTCCTGAAGGGCAAGGCAGGACTTCTCGCTGCCCCGCACTTTCAGAAAGTACAAGCCAGGAAGACTCTTGTCAGGAGTCCAGGCTTAGGTCCCACCATGGTCACAAACGACTGAGTGAATTTGCACAGGCTGGACCCTCATTAGGTCTTAGTACTGTCCTCAGCAAATACAACTCATGTGACCATCTTCAGGATTTCTCTGCCCTCATGCTAGACATTATTTTCTAAGATGAGTCCAGGCTGTGATTTAGTCTCTATACGTAAGTCACACCAGGCAAGACATCTGGTTTGGGGGTCTTGAACGACAGGTTGAAATGTTTGATGTTTTACAGCTCCAGAGAGGAACCATGAGAGCCGCCATTGTGCTCTCGCTGTTCAGACTATCTGTTCCATTTTCACTACTGTGGGGATCACAAAGTTATTATCACAAAGATACTATATTGTAGAAAGAAAGAGCTTTGTTAAAGGTGTTTCTTGAATTGTTGGCAGGCAGACAGTACTGGGCGCTAAGTGGCTACGACATTCAGCAAGGTTACCCCAGGGACATATCCAACTACGGATTTCCAAGCAGCATCCGAGCCATTGATGCCGCTGTCTCCTACAGAGGGAAGACGTATTTCTTCATAAGCAACCAATGCTGGAGGTGAGATGTGCGAGTTTTTCCATTAATGTTGAAATCTGTGTTTCTCTGCCCTGTGTACAAACCATCAACATGAACATCTGGAGATGTGTTAATCTACATGGACTTAGTGAGGATGTGGTCTTAACATGGATTTTTCATTTTTATCACATTAAGATGCCTACACAAATGTATTGAGGATACTGTATCATGAAAAGTTTACACCCTCGTACAGCTCTAGGAAGGGATATAGAGAAAGAAGAGGGTTGATTCTTACTGTGAGTTGAGTTCCGATGTTCTCAAATGAATGTTTTCCAAATCATTGGCAGAATTTGGTGCACAAGAGGAAGATATTATAACAAGAAAACAGAAGAGGGATTCTCTGCAGGAAGGAGTGGACAGGGGAGGGGCTAAGGGAGGGCAATGGAGATGTGAATAGGAATGAACAGTGGTGTATATGTGTGAAAGGGTCATAATTGGGACTATTATTTTGCATACTAAAAATATTAATAAAACAATGCATTTATTTATATTATATACACATGTACACACATACACATGATTATTCTTAATTTATCAAGCAAGTAAAATATTTAGAAAATGTAACCTCTAGTTTTGGGAAATAACCCTAATTGGCAATCAGAATGCTGTTTTAAGAATCAGTGATTCCCATGTGTTTTAAAACAAAACACCGTTAGGTAGAGAAGTTAAGCATTCTTAATCTCAGTGAGTGGGGCAGAATGAAGACTTAGTGTGAAAATGTGTAAGAGAGTGAGTGGGGCACAGTGAAGACTTAGTGTGAAAATGTGTAAGAGAGTGAGTGGGGCACAGTGAAGATTTAGTGTGAAAATGTATAGAGAATGCTTTGTAACACACACAAATTAAAAGAATGTGTATTGCATTTTAATCGTGTGATGCTTTGCTCATTAGATATGACAATAACAGAGGATCTATGGACCCAGGCTACCCCAGAAGCATATCAAGTGCATTCCCAGGAATAAACTGCAGAGTTGATGCAGTTTTCCTACAGGGCTGTAAGTAGAAAAAAAAGTTAACGAAATTGTTTAAGTTTGTAAAATAACACAGTTGTGCTTGTATATTCCACTTGGTCTCTTTGGCAGGACACTCGCTCACATGTCGGAGATCTCCAAGCTAACTTGGGTTTTCTCTTTCTTACAGCCTTCCTCCTCTTCTTCAGTGGACCACAATATTTTGCATTTAATCTTGTCACTCACAGTGTCACTAGAGTTGCAAGAAGCAATTTATGGCTTAACTGTCCAATCAGTTGAGACAAAATCAAATGTCCTTGCACCTGATCTACGGATACAAGAGGGAAGCTCAGCCTGTGTATTCATCCTGTGTCCTGCTCACTTCCCTCAACTGCGACCAACGCTGCAGCCGTCCTGAAAGAATGAGTGTTTGTAACCTCCTGTTCTCCACAGAGGCGGATTCCTTCTGCACATCCCAGGCCTGGCTAGTTAACACACAACAAAGAGACAGCAAACCACTCATCAGCTTTATCCACACTCTTTCATTATCTGCCCTTCCGCCTCCTAAACCTTGTGTTTTACCACTTGGATATCTGACTCCTAGTATTCCTAAAGCTCTTCAAATGTAGAATCTAGTAATGGATTTTGATTGCACATAGGATTATAAACGGCATAGAGATTACCCCTCTTCTTTACAGAAAACATGCTATTATTTCCTCCTCTGAGAGAATACATTTTGTGGCTTGAATCATGTCCTTCGTCATGCTAAGAAAGAAAAAAAACACATTAAAATCTTAACCCCAGATGTTTATCTGGAATTGGAGTCTTTGCAGATAGAATTAATTGTGTGTAAGGGACAAGATGGCTTTACAGCGGATTCGGGTGAGCCCTAAACCCACGTGTGTCCTTATAGAAAGGGGGCAGGGATGTAGGTTGAGTTTTCCTGCCTGGCCCACAGTCAGGACAAATCTCTCTCACCTGCCAGTCCCACAACCGCTCAGACCCGACCAAGTAAACACAGAGACTTATATTGGTTTCAAACTGTATGGCCATGGCAGGCTTCTTGCTAACTGTTCTTACAGCTTAAATTAATCCATTTCTATTAATCTATACCTTGCCACGTGGCTTGTGGCTTACCGGTACTTTACATCTTCCTTGTCCTGATGGTGGCTGGCAGTGTCTCTCTGACTCAGCCTTCCACTTCCCAGCTCTATTCTTCTCCTTGTCCTGCCCATACTTCCTGCCTGGCCACGGGCCAATCAGTGATTTATTTATTCACCAATCAGCAACACATTTGACATACAGACCATCCCACAGCACTTCCCCTTTTCTTTTCTTAAAAAGGAAGGTTTTAACCTTTACATATTTCCAAAGTCAGCTTGGTATATTTGGGAATTTGGGCGTAGCTTCTCTTACTACTTCCTGCTGGAGGGGGGCGCTGTATCTTATGGGGACACAAAGAAAATTTTAGAACTATGGAGTAGTCTGTGAGGGTGTATCGTCTGAGCCAGTTGCCTTGAAACAGTTCTGGATGTTGGATCATCTGGGCCATGGTGTCATCGGAGACCTTTCAGGGGGTCTTGGCTGGTCAAACCTGATGTATCTTAATCTGGAACAAATCCATGGCCTCTGGCTTTCTGTGGAAACAAAAGCAGAGCCTCCTTTCCAAAGCAACATATCCTTACATCCAAATTTTGAAGTCAAGGTACCTTTAAAATATACATTTTGGCATAACTCAACAGTTTTTGTAATCAAATGTTTTTTTTTCAGTTACGAATATCAAAGAGAACATAATCCAGATTCTCTGTGTGGTAGCCATCTTTACGTGGCTTATTTTTTTATATTAACTTGAGCCTATTGCTTTGAACTGTAGCCTTCTAAGCCTGAAACGGCACTGGCGCTGCTGGCTCCGCCCATTTCAGCTTCCCAACATGGCGGTGATACGTTTTCTGCCAGCTCTGGGAGCCATCAACTCTCAGAAATAGTGGGTCTATGCTTCTATCAAAGCAGCGTGTAGCCCAGAAATCTCTTTTTTTTTTTTTGTTTTGTACTAGCAAAGGCTAAATCCACCATGTAACTTAATGTGCCACTTGCAGAGGCCTCATTCCCGCCATACTGCAGGTCAAGCACGCTAGGAACCCACAAGTAGCTCAAACCGGCAGGCTGCCGCTAACTTGAAAGAGACAACTAGGAACTGTTTTTAGCTCCGTTTTAGAATCTTTTTTCTCAGGTTTTAGGTAGAAACTCTTGCCACCACGTTGGACGCCATTTGTAGGTTGAGTTTTCCTGCCTGGCCCACAGTCAGGACAAATCTCTCTCACCTGCCAGTCCCACAACCGCTCAGACCTAACCAAGTAAACACAGAGACTTATATTGGTTTCAAACTGTATGGCCATGGCAGGCTTCTTGCTAACTGTTCTTACAGCTTAAATTAATCCATTTCTATTAATCTATACCTTGCCACATGGCTTGTGGCTTACCGGTACTTTACATCTTCCTTGTCCTGATGGCGGCTGGCAGTGTCTCTCTGACTCAGCCTTCCACTTCCCAGCTCTATTCTCCTCCTTGTCCTGCCTATACTTCCTGCCTGGCCACGGGCCCATCAGTGATTTATTTATTCACCAATCAGCAACACATTTGACATACAGACCATCCCACAGCACAGGGATGTACATATAATGCAGAGGTAAAGCGTTTACCTAACATGTATGATTCTGAGGGGGTTGGGAAAAAATCACCAGAGGCAAAGCCACACATTGGAAGAGACCAAGCAAAGAGAACCAGAGACTGAAGGATGCATTTGTAAGGCTGCTTGCCAATACTTCCCCAGCCAGTGGCAGGTAGGAAGGGGCCAGGAAGGGACCACTCTTTTCAGCAAGCAGATCCTGGTACCAAGGCACTTGCTGACTTGGGGTTTCTGGCTTTTGTGAAAAAATAAATTTGTTTTTCTACTCTGCAGAATATGTGTTCCTTTGTTTGAGAAGCCCTAGAAAGCCAACACAGGGCATCAGCACTTGGAACCACTGAGGCATGTTGCTGAGTAGTAGTTCTTAACTGGCACACATGAGGTCCTAGGTTCAATTCCTGGTAGCAGGATTAAAAACAAAACAATGCATAGCAATAACAAAGACAAAAAAGCCACCATCAAGTTCAGGTGCGTTGACATCTGTGCTTAAGAAAAGAAACCACGGTTTCCCTTGTTCTCCCCCCTCCCGTCCCCCTCACCTTCCCCCCAACCCCCCCCCCCCCATTCCCATCTCCTCCAGGGCAAAGCCTTCCCCACAGACTGAGGTCAACCTGGTAGCCTCAGTCCAGGTAGGTCTAGTCCCCTCCTCCCAGGCCGAGCCAAACAATCCTGCATAGGCCCCAGGTTTCAAACAGCCAACTCATGCAATTGTATTGCAAAATAAATTAAAAAAAAAAAAAAAAAAGAAAAAAAAAGAATGGGGAGGAAAAATGCTAAAATGTTAAAAATCAAAAAGGAAAAAAAAAAAGAAAAGAAAAGAAACCAACACAGAAGCTACCTGCTGAGGACTCTGAGGTAGCTTCCCAGTGCAGCCACAGAAGGAGAGGCCCACTTCCTCTCCCGCTTCTCCCTGCTCTCTCCTTTGAGAAGCCAAACCAGTAAGTGCAGAAAACACATAAGCTACCTCTTCCACTGTCAAAACAGTCAATGTCAGGTGCCCTATTTCTAAAACATCTTGATACGACAGTTTTTGAAGACATAAAAGCAAGAGGTACACTTTTGCCTGACATCTGCTACTTCTGTGAGCTGGTCTTGACATATTGCTGACTCAAACATCATTTTTACATTTTGAGATGAGAACTCATTTCCTGCTGTTTTGTTAGCTGTATTTCAGAGTCACAGGCATTTTCTAGCTGTCACATTTGTGTGAGCACAAGAGATGAAAGAAGCTGAGCTTAGACTTTACATTATGAGATTCCTCTGCATTTATTTTGTGTTTATTTAAAAGCAACCCCTAAGTGAAGACCTTGGTGCAGTTATTCCAGGAGTAAGAGGAGACAGCCTGTGCAGTGAGGTGTGAAAGTAGGAGATGCCAGTACAGTACAGGTCACGAAGATTTCTTCTGTGAGCGTCCGGCCCTTGCTTCCACCAGGACCTCCTGAGAATCCCACAGAATACTGGAGGCAGGAGAAGTCTTTGCCATTTCCAGCCCCGATGTGGAGAGGATTGTTTCTGGGGGTGTTTAATTCCTACACTTCTGAGCTGTATTTCAAACTGATCTGGCAAGTCCATGTCATCCCAAGGGCAGAAAGACATAGTTTGTCACAAGAGGGTGAGTTGCACAAATCAGAGGTGTGCTGGGGGAGGTGATGCAGGGAGAGTATCAAAGATGCCTTCTGCGGGTTTCTGTTGGGAGACAGCAATGGCCGGAAACTCGGGAAAAAAGCAGCAGTCTGAGGAAAGCAGATCTACAGGTGGCTGCCCGACGTTCTCCACTTCCTTTGCAACCCAGCTTCCGTGTTCCCATTGCACACACCCTGGACTTTGTAGCCTTCCCTGCAGGTAGGTGTGGCGTGACCCAAATTCCCACTCAAAATGTGCAGGCTAAACATTGCGTGGCGTTTCTCAAAGGATGTTAAGAATTGCCTTTCTTCCATCCTCATGTGCTACCTGCAGGCACAGTGGCTCGATCTTGAGAAACCTAGACCCTGGTGGCATAGAGTCATCCTAGAAGCCACAGACTATCAAACCTAGTCTGTTCTTACACTAGGAAAACATAAATTTTAGTATTATTAACCATCTGCTACTGTGAATTTTTCTGTTGTATTCAATTACATCTGACTGACTAATCCATGGAAGGCCTGAGACACAGCCACCTCCTGCAAAGAAGGTTCCCAAGTCCCCAGTCCACCCTCAGATATAAGAGCTTCCAGGGACCTTTCTTTCCCCAGAGTCCAAACAGATTGCACATCACAGAGTCACCAAACATTTGAAGAAAGTTTGCAATGTGAAAAACAGAGACCAAACAAAAAAGTCTGAGAAATCAGAAACAATCCTCATTTTTTAAAAAAGTGAAAATAATGTTTAACATTGTCAACATAGAAAAGACATACCATAAAAAAATTCAAATACAAAATTATAGTACATAATAATAAACAAACAGTTACTTAGATTACTACATAGTACTCCTTACAATTACAGACTTAGAGCCAGGGAGATGCTCAGTGGGTAGAGCGTTTGCTGTACAAGCAGAAGAGCTGAGCTGGGATCTCCAGAACTCAGGGAGAAGCCAGGCACCATAGCATGATGCTGTATTTTACTTAAACTAACTCCTGACTCAATTGTCTTTTCACATCACATACCAAGAATGCTAGCATTTCCTGGCAGAAAATTATTTCAAAAGTCATGTTGAAAACTGCCAATTTTGAGAAGAGAAAGCTAACTTGAGGCCTTATTATGTAATATACTCAATTCAAAAGTGAGCAATATACTGGATAAACAATCACAGATTTTGATTGCGAAATTTCATTCTGTCTAGGGCGGGGGGAGTCATGGGACACTTCGTGGCAAGTGTCCTTTGCTGTTATTAATTAAAGGAACACTTGGTGCCACGTCTCACTGTGAACTTTCTAAACCCCATGCACACAGGAGTAAGCTTTAGCTGAAGAGGCAGGAATGAAGTGCCTTCTGCAGCTGCTGTTTAATTTCGTAACACTTTCTTCTGCATTTCCACCAGACCGGAAGGACAGAAATGGGGGGAATGATCCACTGGCCCAGGTAGGATCTCAATGCATGCTATTAACAACTGGCAATGAAGTGTGCCTTGTACAGCTTCTCCCGGGACCTTCCAAGATAGCAAATTTCTGCAGAGTCCCAGAGGTCCTCAGAAGAATGAGGTCCCATTCATGTGTCTAACTCTAAAGAGGTGAAGGGAAGGGGCAGTGGAGAGGAGACTGGATTTCCTAACCTTTTACACAGTGGTCACTAAGGGACCAACATGAGAGAAGAAAGAAACAGCTAACAAGGATGAACAAGGATAGAAATCTGTATAAATATGTTTCAAGACAACCACCCACAGAAATCCACAATCTAGAACCCCTCAGGCACATATACTTTATGTGTTTGCGTATGTATGTATACACAGAGAGATACACAAATGTATACTTGCATGTATAGATGTGTATGTATGCATGTTTATAGATATGGAAAGTATGGGCTTTAGCAATTCCTTCTGAAAGTCAGTTAATTTATCATATTTTGATTAAATCATGTAAGTTTGGAAAATAGGTGATCACCCCTGATATCTCCTGAAGTTTACAAGATAAAAGGAACAGCAAGGACGCATCAGGTGTGTCCGCGACGGTCGTGGAGGATGCGTGCTGCACGGACCATATGGTTTGACTAACTCTAGTCCCTCGTAAATCACTGATTCCTGGAGCTGGAAGACAACAGTGACTCCTCCTTTCCCTTCGCCTCCTGCCCTGCTCTTCCCCTTGTTGTGTATTTCCTTTTTATCCTTCCCGCTGCCAAAGGAGACCTCAGGCCACTTTGTTTCATTTGAGGAAAATGTTTACCTCCTGCAGCCTCTGTCCTCTCTCTGTCTTTTGTCAGGCGTATCTCAACCAGTTCTACTCGCTTGAAATAGAAGGGAGTCATCTTGTCCAAAGCAAGAACAGGAGTCTCCTGGACAACAAACTTCGGGAAATGCAGGCATTTTTTGGGTTGACAGTGACTGGAAAGCTGGACTCAGACACCCTTGAGATCATGAAGGTGCCCAGGTGTGGGGTGCCCGATGTGGGGCAGTATGGCTACACCCTTCCTGGGTGGAGAAAACACAACCTTACATACAGGTAATGTTTCTACCAACTTTCATGAACTAACCCAGACAGTTAATCTCCAAGAAGCAACCATAATATGGCTTATCTGACCCCAGCAAACACACTGCACTTGATGGGTTCCACGGATCCTGTCTCCACTTTAGACCTGTGCTGTGGCAGTGTGGCTACTGCAGCCCTAACCACAGAGGAACTAAATCCAAGGGCTGTTGCCTGTAGCCAGTGTTGCAGAGGACACCAGCTTGGGCAGCTAGGTTCTAATCTCTACCTGTCCTCCCCAGTGTGAGCTCAAGACAGGAAGCACTGCTGTCTGCTCCAATGAGATGGAGGCGTGATGAGGTGTACGGGAAGACGAGGAGGCTGCGTGTGTGTACACATGTGCGTGCACATGTGGTGTGTGTGTGTGTGTGTGTGTGTGTGTGTGTGTGTGTGTGTGTGTGTGTTTTACAGCTGTCAAATCTCAAATCTTGGGTGGTTCCCAGTATAAAGAGTCATTTGCCCTCAGCTATCTAAGGATAAGGGGCTACAAGAGATTGAATGAAAAAAGAAAGTTAGCTATGGGGCTAGAGAAATGACTAATCAGTTACTATGAGAAATCCACAGTCTGCTTAAATGTTAAAGGAGTTTATTAGGGAAGACCACACAGAGCAGGAGCTTTATCGCAGGTCCTGGAAGTCCCACGCTCTTCTGCCGCCTGAGTCCGTCTCAGCATCCAAGCCCACAAGGCAGAGAAGGTGGGCATAAGTGTGCCTCAGGTCTTAAGGGCAGCCCCAAGCCAGGCCCCGGGGCAAGTACTTCAAGGTCATAGGTAGGTAGCACAGTTACCTGCTACATCTCTAGGGGCAATGTTTCCAGGTCACAGGTAGAATCTACTACAATCAATTAAGAGCTTTTACGCTCTAGCTGAAGACCCAGGTTTGACTCCCAGTATCCACATGACAGCTCACAACTGTATGTGACTCCAGTTCAAAGGGATCCGATGCCCTCTTCTGATTTCTGCAGGCCTTTGCACACACACACACACACACACACACACACACACACACACACACCCCTCACATGCATACAAATAAATAAATAAATAAATAAATAGATAAAGAAATAATGAATAGAAGATGAAGAAGAAGAAAGCTAACCAAACATGAGCTCGGGAGTGAGACAACAAGCACTGCTCTTCATGGTGCTTTGGGTTTCTGTCTGAGTCCCTCAGTAATGAACTATGACCTGGAAGTGTAAGCCAAACAAACCCTTTCCTCCTGTAAGCTGTATTTGGTCAAAGTGTTTTATTATAGCAAGAGAAACTTTGAGTTAGGTTATGTAAAACTACTTCATTTAAATAAAGTGACAGCAAATGTTAGTAACAAAACAATGATGTAAGTTACTATATCCTGTGACTAGTGAACTGCAAGTGATAGATGATAGATAGATAGATAGATAGATAGATAGATAGATAGATAGATAGATAGATAGATGATAGATAGATGATAGATAGATAGCTGATAGATAGATAGATAGATAGATAGATAGATAGATAGATAGATAGATAGATAGATAGATAGATGATAGATAGATAGATGATAGATAGATAGATAGATATAGATCACAGATAGATCACTTGATATGTAGATATATAGATGATAGATCACTTGAGATTATACATATCTGCAGTTGCTGTAATTTTGCCTATTTTTCAGAATAATGAACTACACTCCCGATATGACACGAGCTGATGTGGATGAGGCTATTCAGAAAGCTCTAGATGTTTGGAGCAAGGTCACTCCACTGATGTTCACCAAGATTTCCAAGGGGGTTGCAGACATCATGATAGCCTTTAGGACTGGAGGTAAGGCTTGCAATGGAGGGGGTGTGGCGATTCTGAAGATCTCAGGAAGCTGACCTTTCTCCCCATTAACTATCTCAGTCCATGGCTGGTGTCCTCGTTATTTTGATGGTCCCTTGGGAGTCCTTGGCCATGCCTTTCCTCCTGGTCTGGGTCTAGGTGGTGACACTCACTTTGACGAAGATGAAAACTGGACAGCCAAGGATGGGGATGGTGAGTTTAATTTTCATTATGAGAAAATTGATTTAATCTAAAGAATCTCTGTACAGTTAGCTGCCTCTTGAATCCAAATCTAACGTCTCTCATAATTTCCTATATTCTCAGATTACATTAGTAAAGTGATTAACAACCATTAACAGTAGTTGTGCTCTTGTAGTAGTCTTGTCCAAACAGAGCTCTCACAGAGTTACTAGACCTGGTGTGAGAACAGCATACACAGTTTACCCATGCACTCGTTAACATAACACCGTGAATGTCCAGAGTGCCTGCCACTCCACTGGGTACACAAAGCTATGCAAGGTGTGTTGTACGAACCCCAGAGGTGTGTTACAAAGTTTCAGCCTTGCAGCTATTCCTGCTCCTTTGTGATGTATAAAGCTTTACTCTCCACCCCCCACTAGCCACCAGGCTGCACACTGAACCAGTGGCTGTAGTCACCTGTAGCTTGAAGACAGCAACGAAACTTAAGAGGGCTGGTGCTTTAAGCCAGAGGCTAAAGAACACTTTGTGGGTATATGGCCCCCAAAGAATCAATTTGAAAGTGTAGTCCTTCTCTGCTAACGTCCTCCCCCATCTGGAAAAGCAGTAAACCCTAGTTCTTGCATTTGATGCATTCCTTTAAGGCACGTAAGTTGATTTTATTTCTTTGATGGGCCTCACTAGCACCAGACATTTCTTGTTTTGTGTGTGTGAGTATTTTGCTTACACATATGCTTATGTACCACATGTGTGCATGATTCTTTCAAAGGACATCAGATCACCTGGAACAGGAGTTTGTGGGTTCTAGGAATTGAACCCAGGTCCTCTGGAAGAGCAACCAGTGCTCTTAACTGCCAACCAATCTCTCCAGCCACAGTGTACTGTCATTTTTTTTTAAACAAAACACCCAAACTTCACTGTGGCAATACTATGTTTATTAAGCGAAGGAGTAGGCTCAGTAGAACTTCCAGCTGTCACCATCCTTTTATCCCTATCAGTGACTCAACAATTTAGGGTCTGGGGTCTGGCCTCCAAGGTCCCAGGGAAGTAAGAGGCATGGCCTTCCTGATGGGCAGCACACATGACTGCAGATCATCCCTGACACTGTGAGTCCAAACTTTGCTTGTGTCAGTTTTGTTTTCTATAAACAAACCTGACTGCTCTCTCCACTGGACACATGAAGCTAGTTCCTCCCAGTGCTGCTGAGACAGGTCGAGAGGGCAGCACTAGCTGAGCCGCAGGCAACAGGAGAAGTATTGGGTGAGTTATGGCCACTGCCACATGAGTTAGCATCACAGACAAGGGGACAGAGGAGGAACATCAGACTCAACACTGAGAGCTGGAGTGAACGTGTCTGCCGTGTTTTCTACAAGGAACAACCACTGCTTCTTTGGTGTTCATCTTGGTCTGAAGCCAGCACACATGTGTTCAATCAGTTATAAGAAATGGCCGAAGCATTTGACGGACTCAGGATTGGCAAGCTTTCTCCAGGAGGCTTCACTCGCCAGAGGCAGAGGTGGAAGACTTCACCATCTGACTATCCTTAACCAGTAATTAGTGTTAATGGCTATGTTGCACATTGCTTCAAGCCCTCTGCCGAAGAGGACATGTGGGGTGACCTATTAAAAAGGCCAGAGTTGTGGTCCAAGTTTAGAAAGGCTGGCTTTTCCAAGAAAGGGGATGAATATAACCCTCAGCTGAGCTCTGCATGGGCGGCAGCTCAGATGGCATTGTCGTGGCCGGTTGTACTGCAGTCTTTTGGAGCAGAAAAGAGTGGAGTGAGTATGTGTTAATGGAGCAGAAGAAGTGAACGCACAGGGCTGGGGATGTGGCTCTGCTGCAAGAGTTTTTCCTAGGTGTGCAGAAGACTCTGAGTTCAACCCCCAGCACTGAATAAACTCGATGTGGTAGTGCATGTCTGTAATCCTGCCACCTAGGAGGTACTGGCTGGAGGGTCAGGAGTTGAAGATCATCCTCAGCTATACAGTGAGTTCAAGGCCAGCCAGGCATACATGAGACTCCATCTCAAAAAAAAAAAAAAAAAAGAACTTAGTAGAGATGAGAAATGCAAGAGAGACTGGGAATAAGGCCAGAGAGCTGTGCAAAGGTGTGTGTGGTTGGAAAAAGGCAAGGGCTAGATTGTTGGGGGCTTTCTCAGTCAGTTGGCGGAGGACCACAGAGCATAGGATGATCCTATAAAGTCAAAGCTGGTTGCTCCATTTCTTAAAATAATACTATCCACTTCTTTTCTTTTCTTTTCTTTTGTTTCTGAGACAGGGTCTCACCATGTAAACTTAGCTGGCCTTGAACTCAAAGAGATCTGCCTGCCTCTGCCTCCTGGATCCTGGAAATAAAAGTGTATACTACACTGCCTGCTAAGTAATACTATCCATTTCTGAGTAAGTAGTCTCAAGCCATCTGCCTACTGAGTTAGATTTCTTCATGAATTCACACAGACATGTTCTCTGTTTTTGTCAAGGATTCAACTTGTTTCTCGTGGCTGCTCATGAATTTGGCCACTCCCTGGGTCTCTCTCACTCCAATGATCAAACAGCTTTGATGTTCCCCAATTATGTCTCCCTGGATCCTAGCAAATACCCACTTTCTCAGGATGATATTGACGGAATCCAGTCTATCTATGGTGAGCAGAATTGTGCAACTGAATGTATGGTAACTAAACAGAAAAGCTTTTCGGAGAGGAAATTGAGATGCTTCCTGAAATATTATCATGAAGTAAATACCTGCTTAGGTAAGATCCTGGTGTGGACACAGTTCCTGTGCCTTCTGAACCCACCATAGTCTTTCTCTTATCCCTGAAGGAAGTCCACCCAAGGCACCCACCAAGCCAAAGGGAGCCCCTGAGCCCCACGCCTGTACAGACCCTGGCCTGCCTATGGATGCTATCACCACCTTCCGCAGGGAAGCCATGTTCTTTAAAGGCAGGTAAACCTATTCCCTTGATACCCCACCTTCCTATGAAGACTTTTCAAAGGAACTGAGGGTAAACCAGAAGTTCTGGTCACTGTAAGAACATGTGTGCTTCACATGTTTTTACAATGCACGTACCATTTAAATGTGTTATTATATGCACATGTCACATACTTGTTTGGTAAATTAATCTGAAATATTTAAAGCAAATTAACTTACTAAAGATTATAATATAAAGTCTATGTTCAATGACTTCTTGGCCAAAATGAACATTAATCTAAAGAGTGTCTCAAAGACAATGGACATCTGACTTCAAGAGCCTGTTGTCAAACTTTGGGGAACTTTGCATATCAGTTCACATCTGCTTGAAACTGGATATGTTGGGAGTACTTAGACCCTGGCAATCTGCATCTACTAACATTAATGTCTTCCACCCACCTGGAGAGTCAGCTGCTGATATTTCCTCAGCAAGAGATATTTCCTCAATAAATGAAGTGGAGGATGATTGAAGAAGACACCAAGAGGCAACCTGCAGCCTCCACACACAGGCACACACACGTGTATTCACATGTGTGCCCCACATATATAAGATGCATATACACATGCATGCAGACCACACATATATATATACACGTGCCACAAAAAAGACAAACTGAAGACTGCAACCTGTTCAATATCCATGAAGTGTTTTGTGTTTCACCCAGGCACTTATGGAGGACCTACTTCGATATCGCTGATGTTGAATTTATATTCATTGCTTCCTTCTGGCCGTCTCTGCCAGCTGACCTTCAAGCTGCCTATGAAAGCCCCAGAGATCAGATCCTTGTTTTCAAAGGTAAACGTGCCTGGCTCTCCCTCCTCTCTCCTAACTAGGACAGTTCAGTCAAATACAATCTTAGTCATGAGTTGAATGATAGAGCTTCTCCCCTAATTTACATTCCTGTTGTAAGTAACAATGAGCTAGGTTTCTCTCTATGGCTGTGATGATCTCCATCACCCCAAATTCACTAGAAGAAATATATATGATTAAAAACTACAAAAGTCAAGAGCAGGTCAGCAGTTAAGAGTGCCGGCCGCTCTTCCAGAGGTCCTGGGCTTGATTTCCAGTATCGACACGGCAGCTCATAGCAGTCCTAGGGGAGCCAGTGAGCTATTTTGGCCTCCATGGGTGTGGTGGTTTGAAAGAAAATGGCCCCCAGAGGGAGTAGCACTATTGAGAGGTGTGACTTTATTGTACGTGTGGTTTTGTTGGAGAAAGTGTGTCACTGTGGGGGTGGGCCTTGAGGTCTCTTTTGCTCAAGCTACTCTCAGTGTGGCAGACAGTTCATGTCCTGTTGCCTGCGGATCAAGATGTAGAGCTCTCAGCCCCTTCTCCAACACAGTGTCTGGCTGCAGGCCACCATGTCTCACCATGATGATAATGGACTAAATCTCTGAAACTGTAAACCACCCAATTAAATGTTTTCCTTATAAGAGTTGCCATGGTCGTGGTGTCTCTTCACAGCAATAGAAGCCGTAACTAAGACAATGGGCACCAGGCACACACACTGTATCGAGACACATGCAGACAAAACACCCCATACAGAAAAATAAATATTTTTTAAAAACCACTGAAGTCCATTCTTTTACTTCCAAGTAAAGAAGACAGTTTACCTCACTTCTATGTTCCCTTGTATAGGATTGTCATATTTAGCAAATAAAAATAAATAGAACAGGAAAAAAGGAAGAACAGTAGAGGCAAGAGCTACCTGGGCTTGGAGCTGAGGAACTGGGTACCCAGTTTTCCTCAGACTTCCCAAGTCATCTCTTTCTCCCTGTGAGACACAGAGCAGAAGACATCTGAAGATACCCCTTCTCTGTCTAGATGAGAATTTCTGGGTGATAAGGGGGTATGCCGTCTTGCCTGATTACCCCAAATCCATCCACACACTCGGGTTTCCAAGACGTGTGAAGAAAATAGATGCAGCTGTCTGTGACCACACCACGAGGAAAACCTTCTTTTTTGTGGGCATCTGGTGCTGGAGGTAACTCTGACAATTAACCCTTTTTATAGGATTAGTAAGGAAGCCATCTGCCACGGCGTCATCCCAACACAGACAAAAGCAAAATGAACCTGTAGTCTCCCGGTGGATTGTGTTGAGGGCAATCTCAGGTGTATGGCATTTATGAACCTAAGATGTTTGGATGATAATCTCTGTCCAATTTAAATAAAAATAAAAAATATAAATCTCTCCATGCCAAGCAAATCCTCAGTGGCAGAAGCATAGACAGTCAGAATCTAGAAGAAGTACAAAGTGAGCCTTCACTTGCTTTAACAGTTCCTCGGGGAGAGCTGCTCTGACAGGTGGCATAGTCCTCTCCCTAGACTACCTTGTTGGTGGTGATGGTGGTGGCTGCTTACCAGCCTTGTCCACAAGCTGTATTTCAGCTCACTAGTGTTGTTGTCACTGTTTTTAAGAGATGGTAAGTGGAGGCTGGGAAGATGACTCAGTCTACAAAGCACTTACCTCACAATGTGAGAACCTAAGTTCAATCCCAGAATTTACGTCAAAAGTTGGGTACAGTAGCGTATGTGCAAACACACTTGCAATCATGTGTGCGCGCGCGCGCACGCACGCACACACACACACACACACACACACACACACACACACACACACACACATGATCCAATCAAATACAATCTTTGACATATTTTTAATCATTGGTCCTATTAGATGATTCCCTCAGCTAGGCCTTCTCAGTTCCCATAACCCTTCTTGACTCTAAAGTGGGCAGTAGAATAAGTAAGCTCACCAAACAGACATCAAGCAGAGCTCTCTTTATGCAGGTATGATGAGACAGCACAGGCCATGGACAAGGGGTTCCCACAGAGGATCGTGAAGCACTTCCCAGGAATTGGTCTCCGTGTGGACGCTGTCTTCCAGCACAAAGGTGAGTGTCAACGCTTCTACTGTGTGGATGCTTGGGAGACTATGAAAGAAGAAAGCAACAAACATTTTATTTTAGTATAATTTTACCATTCTCAAGTGCATACACCAGTGCATACACCCTGTAGACACCATCCAACTGAACCAGGAGGTGCTGAACTGCACTCTGAGATGCTACTTCACATTTATGTAAAGAGAACCAAAATTAATCTTAGTCCCCATTGACCTAAGATACTCCCTAAAAGAGTCCCTACTGTGTGAAAGATGACTAAACCCACAAGGTGAACAATGATTCTCAAACATATGTATACATGATATACACATACATAGTTTAAGATATAGAGGTTGGAATTCATGTATGAGAAAACTATATGTTTCAGTTATCTGAGGCAGTAGGATTATGAGTGAGACCCAGAAGATTTTAAAAGACTATTTAGCAATTGGTTTTGTTAGTTGTTTGTTTGTTTGTTTGTTTGGGTGGGTGGGTGGGTGGGTTGGTGGTTTGTTAGTTGGTTGGTTGTTTGATTTGTTGTTTGTTTGTTTGGTTGGTTGGTTGGGGTTTTGTTGAGCTTGCACTCCTTCACTGTACTGGAGATTGAACTGAGAGCCCCATTTATACCAGGTAAATGCTCTGCCACTGAGCTACATACTCAGCCCAGAATCTTAGAAAACTTAGTGCACAAAGTCCACATACTGGATTTTCAAAGACAATAGCTTGGGCTATGAAATAACTTAGAGTTTGAGGGAAAAAATTGTTTGAGGACAAATGAGATGGTTCAGTGGGTAGAGGTGCTAACAGTACCTGACTGATAACCCACATGTAATGGCTGGGTCTCATGTAAAGGAGGATGGAGAAACTCCATCCACAAAGTTGTCCTCTAACCTCCACACATATGCTATGGAATGCACATGTACTCACACACACTTATAATGCTAACAATAATATTTTAAAAACATTTGATGCCTCAATTGATTATCTCCATGATATCTAACCAGAACCTCAAAGCCTGAAATAGATCAAAAGTGTTGCAGATCTATAGGAATGAGGGTAGAGAGTTGAAGGAAAAACTCAGAGGGGCCTTCTTCTCCCCTCAGTGAGATGCTTTGTTAAAATGTAGCTTGACACCTGCAGTCTGGCTACTACACTCAGAAATCCTTTGAAACTTGTGGTAGGCTTTCTTCTTGGTGATTTGCATGGAGTGGGGTGAAAGCAAAATACATCTCTATAATTCCACAGTGACTTTTTTCCTTTACAATGCTATTGGATTCTACATTTATGAAATTAAAATACAGAGGAGCAATTTGACTATGCAAGATAACTAACCATGCCTCTCTTCTTCTAGGCTTCTTCTATTTCTTCCGTGGATCAAGGCAATTTGAGTATGATATTAAGACAAAGAATGTCACCCGAGTGATGAGAACCAATACTTGGTTCCGGTGTAAAGAACCATTGAACTCATCATTCAATGTTGACATCAAAGAAAAAGCACACTCAATCGGAACAGTGATATTGCATCATAAAAGTATAAGCTTGTTCATTTTCAGTATTGTTCATGTGCTGACAAAAACATACAGTTAATAATAAATGCCACAAAGAAATCTTTTAACCTGAACTCTGCCTCAAAAAGACTCAAGAGTGGAAAAGATGATTCAATGGTTAAGAGCATGTGCTGCTCTTTCAGAGGATCCAGGTCTGATTCTCAGCATCCACATGGCAGTCCACAACTGTGTGACTCCAGGCCCGTGGGAATCTCTTACCCTCTCTGGCCTCTGAGGGCACTGCACACACATGGTGCACAGATATCCATTCAGACAAAACACCTATACACGTGAAATACAAAGAAAAAAGTAAGAAAATTGAACCACTTCTTTAACTGCAAGTTGTTAATCCTATTAAACAGCAAGTTGTTAATCCTATTAAACAGCTGGGTAAAGACTCAGTAACCAGTTGGAGCATCTGGTTCTTCTGGCAGAGTAGTTTTAAATATGAACAAAATATCTGACTTATTTTAAGCATACTTCAAGCTTTACAGACTTGGAAAAGTAAAACATGTCTTAAAACTAACACTAAAGATGATTCTTAACCCAGTCTTTAGCATTCCGTTTTGTTTAGTCCTCAGGGGCCCAGCTCAAAAGTCCAGTAAACTGCATCGCTCATCTCTAGCAGCGCTCTGAACCACCCAGCAAATAAGCCATTTTTACCTCTCAGAAGTAGGGTGAGTGCCTGGGTAAGATGAAGGGCATGTTACACTTGAGGCAAGTCCTTGACAATTAAGGAACTAGATAGAGTAGGAAAGAAATGCCCCCCCCCCCCCCGACTTCCACACACTGCTTGATGCATTTAACCATTCCTTACATACTACGAAATGGAGCTCTGTGCACATTAATCTCATGTATAGAAAATGTAGATCATCCCTGTGTCCCACATGTAGGCATCTCCTGAACCTGCAGACAAAAAGCTCTCCTCTTGCTTCCACCAAGCATTTGCTGAGTTAGTAGACTCTACCATTGGGCTTTATTTTTATGTCCTTGATGTAAGATATTTAGCAAAGTTCTTTATAAATTTTCTCATCCAGAAGTTGGAAGATTATCAGTTGAAGTTGATTCTGATAGGCTGATATATGGAGAACATATCTGTGAGAGTTACATTTTAAGTTTTAATTACTAAGTATGCCTATGAATCCATGAAATAAAAATGCCTCTGATCTGTAAGCCCCTTGCCCAAGGGCAGATAGTTCTTGAAATGCTGGAGGCTGTTGTTTATGGGAGATGACAGGACACATGTTTTTCACTCCCCTAAACAGGTTTGTTTGACCCATCTGCACGGGATGTGTTTGATCTCTTGTGGGTAGGAGGGACGTAGGCAGGAAATACACTAGGATGTATGCTTGCCCCTGACTGGACCTGATGGGAAATGCAATGAATTGTGGGTTTTCCTTCTTAAGCCCTTGCCATACTTGATTCTGGGCCATTTCCCAGGAACCTGGGTATGGACCTGGCCAGAGCCCATCCACCGGGCCAGTATTTAATTCAAACTTGCTTCAAATTTGGCTTTAAACTGTGGTAGTGGTCTTCTTCTCGATCAGTGGGATTAACAGTATCAAATGAGAAAAAATAAGTACAGAGAGTCTCGCACTTTCTTTGTCCTGTGTGGTTTCCTCGAGGGCCCGCAACCAGGTATGGAAAGAAACCATCTTTGAAGCAAGCATGAAGAAGGCTGTGTTGACAGCTTTCTCTGCAGATCTGAGCAAGTGAAACAATAAAAACATTAAATATATGTTTGAATTTCCTCTTGCCTGAGAAAAAAAGAGAAATTTATCATAAGCTTTTCACTGTTCATGAGTAGACTCTTCAGACATTGGCTGTGGACAGAAAAGGCTGGGGAATTGCTAAAAAACTATCGTTACCATGCTGGTCAAAACATCTTAAACTTTAATTCTTTATTTACTTATTAAACATTAATCTATCCGAAGTCACAGAGAAATAAGAATGCACTTGCTACTGACCTAAATCACTTTGAATCTGATCTAAAAAGGATGAGAAAGAAAGACAGGGAGGGAGGAAGGGAGGGAGGAAGGAAGGCCCCAAACAAGATACAACAATGTACTTTAGTGCTCCTTTAGGACGGTTTCCAGAGCAGAAAAGTCTTCCCTCCAACCCTGTTATGGCTTCTGTGGGGGTTCATTGCTTCCTTAACCAGAAATACAGGTTTAATACTAAACTTGAGGTCTGCACATTTGGGGCCCACTTTTTTTTTTCTTTTTTTGCTTACAGAATTAAATTTGATCAGTAAAAGTAGGAAATGCGTTTATTTCCAAGGCTGCCTCGTGTTCTTCGTTTCCTTTTTCATTTTCATGTTTATTTGATCGTGTTTGAACTTGTGCCTGTAGGTACTTAATGGCAGCACGTGAATGCAGTGCCTGCAAGGGCCGGAAGAGGGCGTCGGCTTCTCTGGAACTGGAGTTAAAGATGAATGGGAGCCTCTGTGGGGTTCTAGAAACTGAACCGGGATCTCTGCAAGAGCAGCCAGTGCTCTTAACTGCCGGGCCTCTCTCCAGCCCTGTTTTTGTTTTTCAGTTGAGTCCAGGCGTTCATGTTTTCTGAGTTACTTTTAAAAACTTAGGGGCAGATCTCGTCGCTACAGCAGATCACTTGCAGCAGCCTGCCCTCCCTCACTGACCCCACTCCTTGGGGACTTGACCGGACTTCACAGCAGACCCAGCTGTCCACTTTCCTGGGGACCCTCTCAGCACCTCCCCCTTCTAGCCCATTTCAGCTCCTCTGTGTCAACCGCCAATAGCTAGAAAGACTCTCTACCTGGGATCCCCAGTAGCCACACCAGACAAGGACTCAGGTAGGCGATTCCCACTCTCCTTCCTGTCCTCCAGCACAGTCTCTTCCGTCTCATCCCCGACTCTGCAGCAGACCACCGGCAGGGATCTGTCCTCCCACCCTACCTCCAATCCCTGCGGACTCTGCCAAACCTTGTGGTTGACCCAGCTTTCCTATTTCCTGAGGATCTTCTCAGTCCCCTCTTCAAGCCCATTCCCATTCCTTCCTGTCAGCCCCCAACACCTAGAAATAGTACTGCCCAGAACCCCCAGTGGCCACACCTAACAGTAACTCAGAAGCACTCCCTACCAGACAGCTCACAGCAACCACACTTTCCTAAGAGGCAGAGAGGGCAACAAAAAACCAGAAACACCCAACCAACAAAGGCAAGACCAGGTATCAACATTCAGAATCACAATCACTCTAAACCCAGATGCCTAGACACCAGTGCAAAAACACAATCATCAACACCCAAGACAAAATGTCTCTACTAAAAACCCAGCAAACCCACTACTATAGACCCCAAGAAATACAATATAGTCAAAGCAGAAACAAAATAGCTAACAAAATAGCTGTTCAAAATAGCTAACATGAGTATGTTCAAGGACCTTAAAAAGGTTGTGAATAAATCCTTAATGAAGTCTGTGAAAAGACAAGCATGTAGTGGAATAAAATAATAAAAATGATCAATGACATGAAAGTAGAAATAAATCACTTAAGAAAACCCAAACTGAGACAAAACTGGACATGAAAAATTTGGGGAGTCAAACAAAAACCTGGCTAGTCTCAGAATATAAGACATGGAAGAGAGAATCTCAGGCACTGAAAACAGGATAGAAGAAATGGATAGCTCAGTCAAAGGAAATATTAAATCTGAAAAACAAAACCCAAGCACAAAACATCCAGGTTATCTAGAACACTAACAAAAGACCAAATCTATGAATAGCAATAGAGGAAGGAGAAGAAACTCAGGCACAGAAGATATTTTCAACTACACCATAGAGGAAAATTTCCCTAACTTGAAGTAGGAGATGCCTATCAAGATACAAGAAGCTTACAGAACACCAAATAAACTAGGTCAGAAAAGAAACTATCCTCAGTACATAATAATCAAAGCACTAAATGTACAGAACAAAGAAAGAATATTAAAAGCTGCAAGAGACAAAGACCAAGCAACATATAAAGGTAGACCTGTTAGAGTAACACCTGACTTCTCACTGGAAACTAACAGCCACAAAGACCTGGACAGACGTGCTGCAGACTCTTAAGAGACCACAGATACCAGTCCAGCCTACTATACCCAGCAAAATTTTGAATCACAGTAGATGAAGAAAGAAAAATATTTCAAAACAAAATTAAGTTTAATCAGTATCTATCTACAACTCCAGCTCTGCAGAAGGAGCCAAGAGAAAAACTTCAATCTGATCAGGTTAACCACATCCTAGTAAACAAAAGAAATAAGTTAAATCAAATCAAATGAGAGGCGGGGGAACTCATACCATTACAAGAAAATAAAAGGGGAGGAGGCCCCGCGCAGTGCTGCCAATGCCCCGGTGAAGAAGCTGAGGTCAACATCTAATTTGAAATATTAAAAGGGGATACAAAACTATTTCCGAAATGCAGACAATTAAGTGTGTTGTTGTTGGCGATAGGGCTGTTGGTAAAACATGTCTCCTGATATCCTATACAACAAACAAATTTCCATCAGAATATGTACCAACTGTTTTCGACAACTATGCAGTCACAGTTATGATTGGTAGAGAGCCATGTACTCTTGGACTTTTTGATACTGCAGGGCAGGAGGATTATAACAGACTACGACCACTGAGTTACCCACAAACAGATGTTTTTCTGGTATGTTTTTCAGTGGTTTCTCCATCCTCATTTGAAAATGTGAAAGAAAAGTGGGTGCCTAAGATAACTCACCACTGTCCAAAGACTCCTTTCTTGCTTGTTGGGACCCAAATTGATCTCAGAGATGACCCCTCTACTATAGAGAAACTTGCCAAGAGCAAACAGAAGCCTATCACTGCAGAGACTGCTGAAAAGCTGGCCCGGGATCTGAAGGTGGTCAAATATGTGGAGTGCTCTGCCCTCACACAGAAAGGCCTAAAGAATGTATTTGATGAAGCAATATTGGTTGCCCTGGAGCCTCCAGAACCGAAGAAGAGCCACAGGTATGCGCTGCTATGAACGCCTCTCCAGAGCCCATTCTGCACAGCTGGTGTTGTCCTCATACTAAAAGCGATGTTTAAATCAAACTAAAGATTAAAAATTAAAATTCGTTTCTGCAATAATGACAAACGCCCTGCACCTACCCACATGCACTCATGTGAGACAAGGCCCAATGGTATGCCCCCCTCCCAGTAATAGTTAATTTTGAATAATTGTGTATTGTCTGAAAAGTGATGAGTATTAGTTTTTGTTTCCTTGTTTAAAAAAAAAACCCACCAATGCTTTGTTTTGTTTTGTTTTGTTTTGTTTAAAAGCAAGACAAGCTTGTGATGACTTTGTAACAAACTAATTTGAATTGTCAAAGCTGCTCCCTGGTTCCATTTTGGAGAGTAATCTGGGGCATCTTAGGTCCCCCGAACCCAAGCTCTTCTCTCCTTTTGGGGTGTGTGTTTCTTAGTCTTGTTTTTTAAAATTTGTTAACCAGTGGACAGCCCTTAGGGAGAAGGACAGATTATTTCCACATTCCACTCCCCAGGTGTAGTTTAGCAAATGTGTCCCCACCTGGTGCTCTTAGGAAGGAGTGCAGAAATGCCTCGTTTAATAGCATACTCCTTCTCGGAAGATGCCTTTTCTCTCCACCCTTGAGTGGATCCAGTCTTTGATGGAACTCATGAAGGTGGATGGAAGCTGTCTGGCCCCACTTTCTAGGATGCACTCTGTGTGTGACTGTGACTTTCAAGGGTGTGTGTTTGCCATTTGCTGATTTGGGGAGAAGGATAATTTCTAACTTCTTTCATTGATAAATGAAAAAAAGTATTGCACCTTTTGAAACACACCAAATGGACTGAGTTCCTAATTTTAAAAGAAGTTCTTTTGCCCCTGTCAAAAAAGAAAAAGAAGCCGGGCGGTGGTGGCCCACGCCTTTAATCCCAGCACTCGGGAGGCAGAGCCAGGCGGATCTCTGTGAGTTCGAGGCCAGCCTGGGCTACCAAGTGAGTCCCAGGAAAGGCGCAAAGCTACACAGAGAAACCCTGTCTCGAAAAACCAAAAAAAAAAAAAAAAAAAAAAAAAAAGAAAAAGAAAAAGAAAATAAAAGAAATCAAACACTGCTCATTGATAACTTTCAACATCGATGGTCTCAATTTCCCAATAAAAAGACACACACTAACTGACTGGATTTAAAAACACAATCCATCTTTCTGCTGCATCTAAGAAACACACCTTACCATGGAGGCCAGGCATCATCTCAGGGTAAAAGGATGAAAAACTACCCAAGTAAATGGACCCAAGAAGCAAACTGGTATAGTCATTTTAATATCTGACAAAATAGACTTCAAACCAAACTGATCAGAAGAGATGAGGAAGAATGCTACCTACTCCTCAAAGGAAAAGTCCACCAGGTGCAATTCTATGCTCCAAACACAAGGACACCCACATTCATAAAAGAAACACCGCTACAGTTTAAATCACAGAGTGACCCTCACACACTGACAGTGGGAGGCTTCAGTACCCCACTCTCACCAATGGACAGGTCATCCAGATAAAAACTAAACAGAAAAATGCTGGCGTTAACTGACGTCATAAATAAAATGGATCTAACCGATATTTAGAGTATATCACCCAAACATAAAAGAATACACCCTCTTCTTAGCAGCTCATGGAACCTTATGCAAAATTGACCACATATTTGGACACAAAGCAAGTCTCTACAGATACAAGAAAATTGAAGTAACATCCTGTGTCAGATCTGACCACCATGATTAAAGCTGGATGTGAACAGCAGAAACAGCAGAGAGCCTACAAACTCATGGGAACTGAACAACTCTCTACTGGATGAATCAATACAGAAATTAAGAAAGAAATTGAAAATGTTTTAGAATTGAGTGAAACTGAAAACGCAACATACTCAAATCTATGGCACACCCAAATCTAAGGCAGTTCTAAGAGGAAAGTTCATAGCAACACACACACACACACACACACACACACACACACACACACACACACACACAGAGAGAGAGAGAGAGAGAGAGAGAGAGAGAGAGAGAGAGAGAGAGAGAGAGAGATACACAAAAAGAGAAGATATTTCATACTAGTAACTTAATATCACATCTGAAAGATCTAGAACAAAAAGAAGAAATCATACTCAAAAAGAGTGGATAACAAGAAATAATCAAACTCAGGGCTGAAATCAACACAATAGAAACAACAAACAAAAACAACACAAAGAATCGATGGAACAAAGAGCTGATTCCTTGAGACAAACAGTAAGAAGGACAAACCCTTAGCCGAATTAACTACGAGGTGGAGAGAGAAGATCCAAACTAACAAAATTAGAGATGAAAGGGGGCAGAACAACAGACACCAAGGGAGTCCAGATCCCAAGGACACACTTTGAAAACCTGTGCTCCGCCAAACTGGAAAACCTAAAATAAATGAATACATTCCTTGAGGTATTCCACCTACCCAAGTTAAATCCAGATAATATACGCAATTTAAACAGACCAATAGCCGCCAGTGGACTGGAAGCAGTCATTAAATGTCTCCCAACTGGAAAAAAAAATCAGAGCCAGGTGGATTCAGCACAGAATTCTACCAGATGAAAGAATTCAAAAAATTCATGCCAATATTCCTCAAAACATTCTGCAAAAGAAACAGAAGGAACATCGCCTTTCAAGAGCCCACAGTTATCCTGACACCTGAGCTACAATGAGCTCAGTGATACTTTTGGAGGATTTTGTCTGATATTGCTTTGTTTGGGCTTACTTTAAACCAGTGGGCCTTTTGTTCATATACTGTAGTTTCCAGTTTTGTGTTTTACGGGATTTCCGGGAGAGTCAAGTGTGTGTGTGCACCTGCATGTGTTTCTGAGTGTTTGCTTGTTTTGCCCTATTCCTGTTTGTTTGTTTTTATTTTATTTTTTTTTAGATGCCTGTTTGTTTTTTAATGAAAGAGAGAAAGGAAGCGTAGATTTGGAGAAGTGTGGATGCTGTGGAAGGAGTTTGGGGAGGAGAAACCATGATCAGACTATATTGTATGGAAAAAATCTATTTTCGATACAAATTAAAACAGTTACAGGCGGAGGCTGGAGAAGAAGGCTAAGTGGGTAAGAGCACTCGTCGCTCTCACGGGTCTCTCACTGGTCTGGATCCCTGGGAACTGCCCAAGATCTGCCTGTCTCTGACTCCCCAGTTCTAGAACTACATACACATGGCCACCACAGCCACCACACCTGGCTTTGCATGCTTAAACTCAAAGCCTCAAGGCAAGCCGTCTCCTGACGCTCCTGTAGGTAAGTCCTGCCAACTGGCTTGCTGTGCTGGACATGGATAGAATGATTTCTTTAATCCAGCAGTGCTCCACCTGTGGGTCACAACCCTTTTGGGGGTTGCATATCAGATGTCCTACATGTCAGATATTTACATCATGATTCATAACTAGCAAAATTACAGTTATGAAGCAGCAATGAAATAATTTTATGGTTGGGGGTCACCACAATATGAGGCACTGTATTAAAAGGTCGCAGCATTAGGAAGGTTGAGGACCACTGCTCTGGTCTAACATTGGCCCCAGCATGTGAGTTACTATTTTCAAATGAAGAGATGGTGCTTGGGGAGGCAATTTTTCTCACTTAAAGCCAAATGTCATGTTAGAATCTGAATCTTGTGTCATGTTGTTTACAGTCTTCTGAACATGAAGGCTCTCCAGAGTCATAGCTGGCACTCACCACCACCACAGGCAGAACAGGAGCCCACCACTCACGAATCTGCTTCCTATGAGAAGCTGACTTTCCCGTTCACCCTTGAACTTGCAGCAGAACCCAGCAGGCTCCATTGCGATGAGTTTCCTGGTTCTTTTGCAATGTATTTCACCAGTGTCCTGATTGCATTACTGCCGTGGTTTCTTTTCTCAACACGTGTAAAGAAAAAAAAAAGCACACTACATTTCCCATTAAGCAACCCTGCAACACTGTAAAGGACAACTGAGGGTAGACCTCAACTCCAAGGTCCATTCGTGAAGATGTTCCTGCAGAACGCAATCACCAAAGCGGCTTTGGAGAACTCAAGCAGAACTCAGCTCTCCAGCCATGACAAAGCCGTTGTTACCTTGCAGTCTGTGTAGCTGTCTGCCCATACCCACAGCCTCACAAGATCCAGCCCAGAATTAGCATGCCCTGTAGAAATAGGTGGGGAGGGTCACTCAACCCTTACCTGATACCCCAGCTGCTCAGTCCCTCCCATGCCAGCCCCTTCAGCAGCTGCATACCATCTGGCCCTAGATGCATGTGGTTCCCGGAGGTCCTGGAAAACTAAGTGGGCAGGGGCAGGCTCCACTAACACACCATTCAAGAGATCTCCATCGGCTCTGGTAGAACTTGTCAGTGAGGCCCCTGTTTGGGGTCGTCCGTATTCCTATAAGTAACCTCATCCCTGCTCTGTAGGGAACGCCTCACTCCTGTTCCTGTAGGGAACCCTTCACCCCTGCTCCTGCATGGAACCCCTCACCCCTGCTCCTGTAGGGAACCTCTCACCCCTGCTCCTGTAGGGAACCCTTCACCCCTGCTCCTGTAGGGAACCTCTCACCCCTGTTCCTGTAGGGAACCCTTCACCCTTACTCCTGTAGGGAACCTCTCACCCCTGTTCCTGTAGGGAACCCCTCACCCCTGCTCCTGTAGGGAACCCCTCACCCACGCTCTTGTAGGTAAGTCTTACCAAGTGACTCGCTATGCTGGACATGAATAGAAGAATTGTTTCTTTAATTCAGCAGTGCTCCACCTGTGGGTCACAACCCTTTTGGGGGTTGCATATCAGATGTCCTACATGTCAGATATTTACATCATGATTCATAACTAGCAAAATTACAGTTATGAAGTAGAAACAGAATATTTTATGGCTGGGGGTCACCACAATATGAGGCACTGTATTAAAAGGTCGCAGCATTAGGAAGGTTGAGGACCACTGCTCTGGTCATTGGCCCCATCTGCAGTGGACAGACATTTGTTCACATCTCAGAAGAAGTAACAACATTGCTGAACCTCGACCCTCTACTCACAGTACAAGTGTCTGAAAACACTGTTTTGCGGAAGTTTTGTGTAGAACTGGATTGTAGGGATATTCAAGAAGTTATTTAAAGTTTGCATTTTACTAATTTTTTTTGTATGTCCATGATCTTGTTTGGTTCTCAACCCTTCAGAGAAATGAAGAAAACACAGCGGGTGGTCCCTCCACCCAGTGGCAGAGGAGAAAACTAGCTTCACCAACAGCAAAGATGAGATCTGTGTCTGCACACCTTGGCTGCCGGCCATCTTCTTCTTCTTCTTCAGTTCTTGACCATAAAGCAGTGTCTGCCTTCCAGTTTGTACTTTTGTTGTTGTTGTGGATTGTTTATTTCAGCCTCTGTGACACCCCCCACCAGGCTTGAATGTAGGGGTGTGCCTTTGGCTTCTGTATATTCAGTACAGTGCCTGTCCTAGTTAGCTGTCGATGTCAGCTTGACACAGCCTGGAGTCAGCAGAGAGGAAGGCCTCCGCTGAGAAGTGTGTCGATCAAGTTAGCCTGTGGGCATGTCTGGGAGGCATTGCCTTGATTATTAATTAATGCAGGAGGACCCAGCCACAGTAGGTGGCACCATCCTTAGATGGCCGTAGAGAAGAAAGTTAGCTAAGCATGAGAGTGTGCCAGCCAGAGAGGAAGCCAGCACACAGTGTTCAATCTCCTGCTTGAATTTTTCTCCTGGACTCCCTCAATGACAATGACTTACCCGTAAGTGTAAGACAAATAACCCCTCTTCTCCCCAAGTAGCTTCTGGTCAGAACTTTCATCATAGCAACAGAAATGAAACCATGATACTGGCCAAGACCAAGACGGCCTCAGGAGTGTGAATAAGAGGAGCACATGTTGGGGTGAAATGGGTAATTCCACGGCCCTGCTTGTGTCTTCATGTAGGCGAACGCCTACACAGTATCAATGGTGATTGGAAATTTTAAAATAACAAATGACTGCCTTATGTAGTCCAAAAAGAAGACACTGCATACACGTAAATTTTAAAACCAAAAGGCATAACTACCTTGCAAGGCCTTCCAAGGATTTTGAAAACTGAAAGCCCAGAGCTGGCACTAGACAGCAGAGGCTGGCCGTATGTACAGGCTTCTGAAGTTTGCGGTAGAAGCTGGAGCCCAGTGCTGCCACCCAGTGGTCGTGATCAGAACCAAGACTCTCGCGCCCTGACCTGAGCTGGTCCCCGCGCCTCCAGCGGAGCCCAGCCCTGGGCCAACACCTTCAAGCTGAGGCAAGCACAGCCTCCCCTAGGCTGAAGCTGTTGACCCTAGTCTGTGCAGGAGTTGGCCTGGGCTGCAGGGCCCTTTCTTAATCCACAGCTCAGCTGTTCCTGGCTTCCTCCTCAGGACAGTGACCTTGACGCTTTGCTTCATGTCTCTGTATGAGCGAAGCTGAAAGTATGCTTACTTAATGCTGCACTTACAACATCTGGCTTGATTTCCCCTGGTCTTCTTCAGCTGCTGACAGTGACCACCCCCTCTACGCAAGAGTGTGTTGGCCAAGCTATTCCAGCTAAACCGCCGCGACTCTACAAAGGAAAACCCTTCGTGCCTGTACTCTGTGAACAGGGTGCATCTTTCTCTTTGCATTTAACTCTTTTAAAGCGGAGGTTCTTAATCCCTGATGCAGTGAGACTCAACAGAAAGGAAGGATCAGTTATGAGTCAGAATCTGGGGGGAGGAGGGCGAGAAGTTTCTAGCAAGTTCTCAAAAGTGCTTTTTCTCCTCTCGCTTTCTTTCAGTGGCACTCACTTCTGAAATGGCCATTTGTAAATATTAGTGCGTCGAAATTACCTAGAGGGCTCGTTTAAGACAAGCACGACTGATCCCCCGTGGCTAGATTTTCTGATTCAGTCAGTCTTGAGTGAATTCCAGAATCTGCATCTTTAACAGGTTTCCAAATAGGATTATTTGAATTCTGAATTTCCCACAAAGCTCTCAGGAAGTAAAGGCTTGCTCCCAACGCCAGATGTATCTGTAAGACCAGTACAAAGCTTCTTTAACTCTCTATACAGATACACATATGTATATATCTCCTTTAAGAGATGGCTTCGAGCAGAAGCCACCCTCATCACTGGGAACACGCCTTTGGAGATCAGACTTTGTGGACACTATGGTTGGTGCCATTCCAGCCCATCAGTACTGTCCCCTTTCAGCCCTCTAGCTCCATGGTGGCCACAGTAGTAAAGCTCTGAGAAGATGAGGAGCAAGGAAACAGGTGGGGAGATGTCTGACTGTTCTTGGGGCCGACTCTGAGTGTGGTGCCCCCAGACCTTTGATTCTTTTGGGGGTTCACCATCAATATCACTTCAGGCTCTAGATGAAGGCTGCAAGCTTCCACCCAAGCAGTCTCCCATCCAAATGTCCTGCTTAAATGCCACATGTTTGTAAAGTTGAAGCCAGCCTCGCATTCACCTTGGCTCCTTCACAAACAGCCATGCAGTCCCTACAGACAGTGGCCAGTTGTTAGGGGTGGGGTCTTGGCTGGTGTCAAGACTCTACAAGCATGAGTGATTGCAGCCAGTTGTGAAACATCTTTTCCAGAAAGGGCCAGTGCCTACCTGCACCCCAAGAGCTCTGGATCTGGTTGAAGTTTGTGGACCCTCGTTAAATTACTTTGACAAACAACTTGGAAAGAGAGTTTATTACCACAGTACAAGGGCAGGCAGCATCCTTCCACCATGATGCCTGGGGTTGGCTAGCCAGGAGGCAAACAGGATGTGCCACTTGGTGAGACAATTTCCAGTTTATGCTTCTTACACAAGAGGGGCTGCCATTGATCACTTTCTCTGTTTCAGGTTTGAGTTCTCGCAAAGGAAGACATTGCTGGTTTCTTGTTGCTGTGACCCAACCCCTGACAAGAAGCAGGACACAAGGACGGGCTTTCTCCAGGGTTAAGGCGAGACCAGGGCTCTACAGTTATGCTCACACTTAGACCCTCCAGACCACACGGAGTAAAAAGATCTGAACTGGGACTAGAGGTTACAATGTTAAAATGACAAAAGAAAACATCAGAGGGATTCTTAAACTGTTGATTTTTTCTTTTCTGCCTGATTCACAAACCCATAAACTATCATGGAAAAGCAGAAGAAGCTGACCAAATAAAACTGAATTTTTTACAAGGCAATATATATACACCAAAGACCAAAATATTAAAGAAATTTCTTATGTGAAGGGATTTTTTTCCTTTGTTAATGTTGAAATATCTTTTAATATCAACAAGAAAATGGCCATCAAGTCAATAAAATCCAAGGTCACATAACAGGGTTAAGCCTCATTCAGAGTTCCAGAAACATGATATAAAGCCCTAAGCTTCTTGACTTTTTAATCTCACATGAAAGTTGGATGGGTTTAGAGGTTTTGAATTTTGGTTTTTAGTGATGGGAAATTGAACACAAGGCATTGAGTATATGCAGTGTACACTCTACAACTATACCTCAATAACTCTTTAGTTTAATGGAGATAAGAATATAAGAAAGATTAAAGACGCCCCTGCCCTGCTGACACAGACACAAAGTGTGGTAATGCAGCTGATAAACAGTTAAAAGAAACACGCCTTTTAATTCACTTCATATCAGTTCTGGAGATTTATACTAAGGATATACTTGAACATATACACACAAATTGGCTGCCGTAGATAATCATCAGGCTTACAGCTTTACCAGCTTGGCCTTCTCATCAGCTGTGATAACAACTTTCATTTAAAGATTGAGGACAATTGTGCTGGAGTTTAAAAGAAAACCCACAGGGGAGACAAGCTGTAGATTTCACAGCTTCCTGGAGGAGGGAGGGGGAGGAGAGAAAGAGAAAACCATGTCCCTTTGAGTCTGTCATGGAGGTTCAGCAAGCAGGCACCCAGAGAGCAGACAAGAAGACACACTGTGAGGAGGGGTGTTAGGGAGAGTGTGCCCAGGCGGGAGGAAGAGGAGGATGGGGGAGGGAAAATCAAGGCTGAGGCTTTGTGGTGGTCCCACACACTGCACGACAGAACAACTGAAGGGAAGGAGGTCTGTTTAGGATCACGGTTCAAGGATTCTGCCTGTAATGGGAACAGGAGCTTGAGGCAGCTGATCACATTACAGCTGCAGCCAGCGGGCAGAACTAGATGCGTGCTGGTGATCTACATGAGGAGCTTTCCCTGCTCTGCTGTGTTCAGCCTGGGACCCCAGCCCACACAAGGGTGCTGCACACGTGGAGGTTGGGTGCTGCACACGTGGAGGCTGGGTCCTCTCACTTCAATTAGACCAATCTAGAAACTCCCTCTCACAGATGTGCCTCCTGGCTCAGCAGACACCCCGTTGACAGCCATTGTTAACCCACATTATTAAGGGACAGACTAAAAGGGACAAAGTGGTTCCTGGGGGACAGGCTGGGGGAACCTAGAGCACAGGACATTTCTAAAGATTAAAGAGGTCAGAACTAATAACGGCAGAGAGAAAAGGACGTGAACAAAGTCACCAAATGGGACAACCTAGAGTTTATGTCACTGATAATTAATGCTCAATAGATGCCAGTTATTGCAACTGCCCTTCTCTTGTTTAGATTTTTATCTCCTTGTGCAGAAAAAGTAGATTATGGTAACAGTGGGCTGATATTTGCATTATCCTTCTACTGAAAACTCATAAAATATAAAATAATTTCAACATGTTACTAGCTCAACAAATTTGTGACGAAACATGTGGCAGAGACATCGTAAAGCAGACAGACTCACTCTGTGGTAGAGGGCAGACCTGCCTAAAGTCCAGGAAGGTAAGGTGCACTGTATAATGGAGGGAAGGGGGAGAAAATGAGAAAGAATAATTGGGTAAGCATCAAAACGCAAATATTTACAAGACATGGCCTGGGACAGCTCTGTCCTTCCATCCCCTCCTCATGCAGATGTGTGTCTCCTGACTAAAGCATCCTGTCCCGCTGTGGGAAGATCTAATTATGAGAAAATTCTGAGCAGACCGATAGCCAATGCACCAGCCGAGTGGCCCCTGGACTCTGCTGTGATAGGAGTGCTAAGTCAACTCCTGAGATAGACTCCTTTCTGTCTTCCCATTAAGGGGCAGTTCCACTGCTGGCCAGGCAAAGGGAGAGGAAGAGAGGGAGAGGAGAAAGGGCGAAGAGAGGGGAGGGAGAGAAAGGGAGTGGAAATCTCTCCGTATGTGTTATTGTGGGATAGTAGTTAGGATACCATTCCTTTTAGCCCCTTGGCTCTGTCTCTTCTTGAGGGAAATAGCATATATGCACAGGTATAGGAGACAGAATGAAACTGCGGAGAATACAAACACCATGGAGTAGTGGTTTGCATGGTTTTTTTTTAAACACAGGGACTTAAATACTAGAAGAAATGTATGAAGTCATCAAATAATAAAAATAGAAATTATTAAGGAAGAAAAATATATTCAGTTAAATTTAAAACTTGATGGAGAATATCAACAATGGGATAGGCTAAACAGAAGAAAGCATTGGCGAATTCAGAGCCAGGCATGGTGGCACCCGTAACCTATAGCCTGTAACCCCGGCCAGCACTGGCCACCTGGAGGGACAGGATTTCAGCAACTTTGGAGCAGTGTGAAAAGAACAAATGTTCAGAGCCAGAGAGACGTTCAGAGTTAAGAACATGTAACACTCTGGCACAGGACCTGAGTTAAGTTCCCAGCACCCACATGGAGTGTCTCAAGCTGCCTGTCACTACAGCTCTAGGGAGATATGATGCCTTCTTCTGGCCCCCACAAGAACCGGCACCCGTGTGCACAGACCAACACACAGACACACATGTACACATAATTAAAAATAAAGCAAATTCTTAAAAAGAACAAATATTTATATTATTAGGGTCCAAGGTGAGGAAGTCAAAAAGGTTGAAAGATAATTCCAATAGCAGAAAACATCCCAAGCATCAGGAAAGTTACAGATGTTTACGTGGAGAGGATCAAAGTTCACCAGACAAATTTAATTTAACAAAATCTATCCAAAGACATTCATAATCAAGCTCTCAGTGATTGGATATAAGATTATCAAGCCATTAAAAGCACAAACAATACATAGAGGTGTCTCAGTTTCTCTTACTGTAGCCAAAACCCCACAGGCCAGAGAGAATGCTGTGAGATACTCTGAGGAATGGAAGGTGGAGCAGTGAGCACCGGCCTCCAGTTTCTCAAGTGTGTTCCCTCACTCCGCCACTAGATGGCATTCACACCCTGACATTTGAGCTAAAGGCAGAGCTCCCCAAGCATTGGGGGGCCCTGGAAAGGTTGGTTACTTAGTAACTCAGGAATTCGGGGGGCGGGGCTTATTCAGTCCAAGGGCATGAGGGTACGCGATTGTTCAGAAGATCAGCGATGACTTCTTCCACAAAGGCTGTTGCTCACTTAACCAAGTTTGCAGCTGTCATTAAACCTTTGTACTTGACATGATCACATCTTCCAGGACCTTTTTCCTCTGAGTGACGCACAGCTCAGTCCTTTATGCATTTAGCTACCTGCCTCAGGATGTAAGCCTCGGGAAAGCTGGGTCAACATTTCCTACTCACCCTGCATGCCTACCTCAGGAACTGCACCACACCTGCCCATTACGCAAGTTCGTAAAAGTTGCGGGTTGGACTTTAAAAATTAGGACAGTGTAAGCATCGAAGGTTCTAGATGCCTGCGCCCAATCTCCCTCATACCTACGTAATTACCTTCTTTTCTGTGTCTTACTTTCCTTACTGGAGAAAGAGGCTGGTTTAGCTTTCGCAGGGTTTTCTGGAGATCCCACACTTAAAGTTAGAGCAATCAGCAGGACAGCTCAAAAGCAGGCAGACCGTGCGCTGGACAGGGCATCTGGGTGAGGAGGCGGGAAACAGCGGGAAAAGGAGCCAGACACACTAAGATTCTGGCAAGTACACACTGTTTGAGTGATAACTATGCCTTAAACCTGAGGTCAGCACTTGGGCAGGTCGGCAGCTGCAGGATCTTCTAAGTGTGTACCCAGGCCCTGCACAAGAATATTTTCCTGTTCCAACATGCAGTCGAGGCAGATGGAGGGTTGTGGCAAAGGATCTTTTATGCATGTTTACTTGGGTCAAGTTGTGGTGCCTCTGTGGACAAGATTCTCATTTGGCCCATTTGAAGAATTGCTTCTAATTTATTATAACTATGGATTCTTCCTCTGTGGCTCTTCTTGTCCTTCCAGGGTTAGAAGGAATTGGGTTTCTAGGACAGCCAGGCTCTCTCCAAAAGCAGCAAAAGGAGCACCAGGGGCCTCCTCCACGGGCACCAGGGGCCTCCTTCACGGGCACCAGGGGCCTCCTTCACGGGCACCAGGGGCCTCCTCCACGGGCACCAGGGGCCTCCTGCATGGGCTAGATGCTGGATGCCCCTTTACAACAAACGTCTGAAGGACCACACGCAGGGATGGAGTGACAAGCAGACAGGAAGGGCCACCTTAGAAGGGCCTGCTCACAGAGTCTGCAGAGATGGCTCAGGGCTAAGAGTGTGCAGAGGACTGGTTCAGTTCTCAGGACCCATGCTGGGAAGCTAACAACCACCTGTAATTCCAGTTCCTCTTGTGGACTCTGTGGGCATCTGTACTCACGTGTGCACATACACCTCCTCAAACACACACACGAAATTTAAAATAAAAACCAATCTTCTTTGAAATAAAGAAATCCCTGCTTATGAAATGGGACTTTAGCTGACCTCCAGAAAACTCAGAACTCGATGGTTCCCACCACCAGCTGCTAAGAATGACTCACAGTTCCCCAACAGTTTGTGTAAACAACCAGCTCACTCGGAACTCCTGCTCTCTTTCTGGAACCCTGGGGGTGCATGCCAGGCAGAGGCAGGCACACAGAGCATCTCACCAGACTTGAGCAAAAAGGAAAAAACAAATCCTAGATATCAGTTCATACATGTCATTTCAACCCATGGCTGCTTGACGGACATCTTGTGTGACCACAGCAGGACAGGAACTCTGGATACCTGGATCTTGCTTCCAGAGGGCTGGCCCTGTGTGCCTTCACCTTGCTGCAACAATAGCTGTTTTCAGTTCTGAGTGAATGAGTTTATTAAGTACAGAAAAGCACCAGGTGAAAGAATAAACAGTGAGCGGCAGACAGCAGAGCGTCAAGCCAGCAGAGCTGACCGGAGTGCCCCCAGTGAGAGAGCAAACAAAAAGTAATAGCGTCAAATCAGGACCCGGCAGGCAACCCCAGAAGCCAGCTGCAGATCCCAACTGAGAGTTGATGCAGAGCAGAGTGTCCTCCAGGTGAGACTTCAGTAAAGGAACAAGAGGCAGATAGACACTCAAACACCCGCAGAAACCGGCCGGGAAGTAGAAACCATTGGATTTCTGACTGAGCTTCTTATTGCCACTGCAAACGATTTTAAATCATGGGAAGAAGAGTAGTAACTCCTGCTGGAAGTGACTCACCATCTAGCTGTTCTCAAAGCCATGGTGTTCTAATCTCTTAAATTACCTCACATTTATCTATATGTGTGTGATATACATGTGCATACCACTATATGGTCCCTGGGGTGGAAATCAGTTCATTAGGCTTTGCAGCAAACACTTTTATGCTGAGCCATCTCACTAGCCCTGAACACACTTGCTTCCGTTTTCTATTTTGTCAGACATCTGTTTGTACAATGTAATAGTAAAGATTGACATATAACTCCGCACATGCTCCATTTCATCCATCTCCATCTCAAAAAGCCTGGCTTCAGAGGGATCATTATAATTACAAAATATGGAAAAACACAAAGAAAAATTATAGTGCTCATGAAGGACCCCTGCACCCCATTCAAAGATAGCTGCTTCTAATAATTCAGGTACTTTGAGAAAAAATAAGACAACTGTAGTATACTTTAATAGATTCTATTTACAGAAAAATAAGAAAGGGGGGAAAGAATTGGAATTTACAGTGTCAATAGAAGTAAGAACCTGAACCCTAACTTTAGCTAGAGGGCCTGAAGTGAGAGAGACAGAAAATGAGATGTAATAACCACGTTTCCATTTTAAAATATACCTTACAAGCAAGGATTCAAGTACTGTAGAGATAACACGGCAAAGATGCCGTCCAGAGGCTGAAGAAAGGGTGTCTGCGTGTTTGTTCACCTTGAATCCTGGTTAATAGAAGGTTAGGAATCTATATACCCTTTACTTATATTCCAAGGGTATCAGCAAAATAGGTGCTGGGAATTTATGTTCCAGTTACACATACACACAGGTTTTTCTAAGAATACAGAGCAGTCCATAAGAAAAATAATTGTGCTTCCATCACTACTAAACTCTACCAAAAAAGATTTAGATGGATATCATGAACTAAAAAGAAGTGTATATTGCACACACTAGAGAGACATAAACACACACATACACATATACACCCAGACACACACATGTACACACAGACACACAGAGAAACACACAGAGAGACATACACATATGCACATACACAGAGAGACACAAACACGAAGAAAAACAGATACTACACACACATGAACATACACACACACACACACACACACACACACACACACACACACACACACATACACACACCATGAAGAGAGTTAGAACTGTGGAGACTAGAAATTCCTGATGAAGGCTACCAAAAAAAAACATAAACACCAACAAAAGCACAAAACCTTTGATCTGCAGTGATGTTGTGCCTGCATGATATGCTAGGACAGGAGTGACAGAAACCTTGTGGGATAACCAGCCTGTGTCTGATTTGACTTAAGGCAACTCCATGAGATGGAACCTGTACCTGACACTGCTTGGATGACCACAAACCAGAGGCTAGACAGCCCAGGGACCTAGGGTGAAACCAAATACTGCTGGTCCTAACAGTTAAAAGTAACAACAAAATGACTCCTAATGACATTCTGCTATACTCATAGATCAGTGCCTTATTCAGCCATTATCAGAGAAGATTCCTCTCCGGCAGATGGGAACAAACAGAGACCCACAACCAGACATTATGACACAGGGGGAGAGACCTTGAAACACACAGCTCTAAATTGGATGTCTCCATCAGACCCCACCCCTCGGAGCTCAAGGAACACCGCAGAAGAGGAGGCAGAAAGAGGATATAAGAGCCAGAAGGGATGGAGGACACCAGGAGAACAAGGCCCTCTAAAACAACTGAGCAAAGCTCTTATGAACTCCCAGAGACTGAAGCAGCATGAGCAGGGCCTGCAGGGGTCTCCACCAGGTCCTCTGCGTGTATACTACAGCTTTTAGTTTAGTACTTTTACAGGACTCCTGAGTGTGTGAACGAGTAGGTCTCTGATTCTAGTGCCTTCTCTTGGGGCTTGTTTATTTTTTCTGTTGGCATGGCTTGTCCAACTTCCATATGCTGGTTTTTGTTTTTCCTTGTATTTTGTTTTGTAATGTTTGGTTGTTATCTCCTATAAGTCTGTTCTTTTCTAATGAGAGACAGAATGGGAGTGGATCCAGATGGTGGGCAAGGTAGGAAAAAACTGGAGTGGAGGAGGAGAAGAGGAGACTGTATTCAAATTATATTGTATGAAAAAGAATCTATGTTTAAGAAAAGAGAAGTAAATACACAAAAATGAAAATAAAAAAGAAATTCCAGCCAAACCACAGTATTTGAACAACAGCAATGAACTGAGAGCTTGACCTCCAAGAAATCCCAAATCCAGTTCAAGTCCCGCCACTCAGCAGCTGAGGTCTGCAGGCCATATCACTTCTCCAAGCCAACCAGTAAAATGGAGAGTGATGTTCAGCTTGAAAGGTTAAGGTATGCATTTTTTGAGTGCCTGGCATACTTAAGAAATGATTAGTCAGAGTTTTTGCTATGCTGCTAAAATAAGATTGTGAAAGTACATTGCAAAGTGTACTTGTCCAGAGTGGAGGTGATCTGTGCCTTGCTTTTGCAGCTCAGCTGCTGATCCCTGCCTCTAGCAACACCTGTCCCTGCAGATACCAACCAAGGGACCTGTTGTGAGCTCCAACTCGAGTCCTTTCGCCCTGAACAGTCTCCCCCCCGAATTAGCATTGTGTAATGTATTTTCAGTGTCTCTCTTTATTGTTTTGTGTTGTTTTGTTTGATTGACTGCTTGGCTGCAAGATGGTTTGTTGGTTGCTTCACTTTGGTCTCAGTTTTGTTGCATGTTAGGTTTTTTGTTTGTCGGGTTTTGGATGGGTCTCACTATGTAATCCAGGCTGGTCTCACACTGAGTGCTCAGACTCCGCCTCTTCTTCCTACAGACACAGGTTATGACCCATTCAAAGCACACAGTGATCGCACACTGGTCACATGCAGGTCAGTGCGGGTCATGTGGGGGTGTGTCTGGTCTGCGCTGAGACTGAGGAATCACCTGATCGACAGGAAAGCTGGTGGATTCCAGAACACAGAAGGCAGGACTGAAGTGTGGTCCTTATTAGTCTTAACAATAAAAACCTGGAGTCAGATATTGGGGTGAAAGCCGAAATATTAGAGAGACAGAGCAGCAGCCACTAGAAACTTCTTACCTCTACAAATCCTCAGGTCAAATGGGGGCAGGGCTGAGATCCTGTCTCCACCTGCCTAGTGCTGGGATCAAAGGCGTGCACCACCACCGCCTGGCTCTGGTTCTCTTTTAGACTGGTTCAGTCTCATTTAGCCCAGGGTGGCCTTGAACCTCTGATCATCCTACTTCCTCCTCCTAAACACTGGGATTAAAGGTGTGTGCCAACACTGCTTGGCCTCTATGGTTAACTAGTGGCTAGCTCTGCCCTCTGATCTCCAGGCAAGCTTTATTTGTCAGGACACAAACAAAATATCACACAGCACAGGATTATCAAAACCTGGAAGGCCGTTATCTCCACTTCTAGATGAAACTTATTCTGAAGCAAACCGTGAGTCAGAAAGCCGAGGGCCCTGCACCTCAGTGCTTCCCTCACGTGCTCCACTTGACAGTGAGTAGAGGCTACCCCACCTCATGTATCCAGTCCCCCTTGTTCCACTTGACAGTGAGCAGAGGCTACCCCACCTCATGTATCCAGTCCCCCTTGCTCCACTTGACAGTGAGCAGAGGCCATCCTACCTCATGTATCCAGTCCCCCTTGCTCCACTTGACAGTGAGCAGAGGCTATCCCACCTCATGTATCCAGTCCTCCTTGCCCATATTGTTCAGATTCGCCCATTCTCCCCTTCTTTAGTTCAGGGCACCAGCATCTCTACTGGCTTATCTCTACAGCCAGGCCCTGGAATCCCAGGTCCTCCAATTTTCACACCAGGCAAAAGCAAATTCTCCTAAAATATTAATAATAGTGTGAAACACTTTCCTAAAACTCCTCATTATCAGACTTCTTAAAAAGACATTTGTCAGTGAGAGGAAGAGAGAACCAGGTGTTGAGTGGAACCAGAATATATTATATACAAGTATGAAATTGTCAAAGAATAAATTAAGTTTTTAAAAAAAGTAAAACAAAGCATTTTTTTTAGGATTAGGGGCTGTGATGGTCACTCTTCACTGCCAACTGGACTGGACTTGGAGACACCTAGAAGATGCGCCTCTGGCATGGCTGGGCAGGAGCTTCAAGAGAGGTGTAACAGAAAGGAAGGCCACTCTGTGTGCAGCACCACCCTGTGGACTGTGATTCTTTCTGCTGCTTGACTGGATGGGTGTGGCCAGCTACCTCGAGGTCCTGCTGCCAGTCCTTCCAGGCCCCACGGACTGTGTCCGCAAACCCAGAGTCAAACAAACCTTCTTTCCCTTAAGTTGCTTTTTCAGGTACTTCGTTACAACACAGGGGCGAAAAATAAGTAACATACACAATCTCCACCCTGCTTCCTCCTCCTCCATTCACCCAGTCCTTGCTTAGCCGAACATGGCCACCTTCTCCCCACCTCCAGGTCTTCGCACACAGTATACTTTATTCTGGAAACCAGTCTCTCCCTTGTCATCCTCATCTCCTGCCCTGTCTGAGTCATCTAACGATCCCTCCCATACTGTTCCCTGAGCCTCACAGGGTTCTTCTGCCACAATTATCAAAAATCCTTATGGTGACAAAAGGTGGAAACCGCCCCGCCCCCCCCCCCCCCCCCCGCCCCTGTCAAACTATCAGAATTAGCAAAACTCATATATCTTGACCTGACCAATGAGAATCAGCGAGACAGCCACCACATACACTATTCTGAGCCCCAGAATCCTTCAGCCCTAAAGAGTCAAGCACAAAAGAAGAGCCAGAAGCAGAACAAAATGGCTGAGGTAGGAATCTAAAAGTATGAAGGGAAGACAAGGATTTCAACACAATGCTGGTGGTAATGCTCACGCCAAAGACAGAGCACAGCGAACTGGCACCTGGCAGCTTGAGAAACTGAGTCACCAGCACCACCAACAACCCATGAATGCTACAATTTGGACTGGCCTTACTTTTTTAGAACCCTATAATCAGTTCTGGGTCTAACTTTAAATGATAGGTGCTGATGAACAGAGGACTAGAGAGAAAGAAACCAAGTTTGGGATGTGTGTCTGGAAAATACTACAGTGAAAGAGTGTATGAAAATGTAATGATGAGAAAGCTCACTCTCTGACAAGCTGCCTAGAGACAAAAGCATTACACTTGTTAATATTCTAGTCAAGAATGAGACTCGCCCACATCCTACAAGTGCATGCTCAAATGAAGAGATAAGCAGCATGAGTCCGTGGGTTCGAATGCCAGCATCCATGTAAAAGCTAGGTGTGATGGCATAAACATGTAATCCCACATGGAGAGAGCCGAGGACAGGAGGATTCCTGGGGTCAGTAGACAGACAGCCTAGTCCAACTGCGTGCCCCAGAAAGGTCATGTTTCAAAAAAAAAAAAAAAAAAAAAAGGAATATCAAGGTGGACCAGCAGAATGTGGTGGCACACTCCTTTAATCTCAGCACCCTAAAAACAGAGGCAGGTGACTGACTGTGAGCTTGAGACTAGCCTGGTCTACACAGCAAGTTCCAGGCCAGCTAAAACTGCACAGTGTGTACCTGTCTCAAAAAAAAGTAAGGTGTTCTGCAAACACTACTCTAATGACTTCTTAGTCTGCTGCAATATACTTAATAAACTGTTTTCTTAAACAAAAAAAGTCAAGGCGAATGGTTCCTGGGGAATAATTCCTGAAGTTGTAACCTCCACGCAAATGTGCCCATGCCCACACATGTGCATGCACAAAAACATACTTACACACACGCACACTACACACTCACACAATAACAGACACATACACACTTCCTTTCTTGGGTATTTTAAAAGAAAACTACAGGGTAAGCCCGTGTTTGCAAAAGCTTCAATTCTTGCCTCCTTAGATACCGTGACTGAAAGGCATCTGAGCCCTTTTCAGTCCTGATTCTATGACATTTGTGAAATCGAGAGCATGATTAGACCTGCAGAGCTATAATAAAGCAGCCTCACGTGTAATTATCATCTCTAAAAGTGCCTGCTTCGTCTCTTTTGCTGATGTTGCTTGTATTTTTCATCTAAACAGCTTGAAACTGCAAACTAGCATTTTCCAAAAAATCCTAGGGTTTCTTGGTGGGGTGGGGGTGGGGCAGCAAATACTTATGATTGCAAAATACGATTTTGCTTCCAGGTCAATATTTCTACTACTACGATCATTTCTTTGCCAGAATGAATATCTGTCGATTGCTCTCTGCGGTTTAAGTCTTGTGGGTGTGAGGAGTCTGAAATGAGTGGAATGTGAGATTGCATGGGCACGGTGTCTGTTTCTCTTGTGGATGTAAGTAACCCAAGAAGAAAGGAAGAAGGAAAGACAGACAGAAGGAAGGAACAGAAGGAGGAAGGAAGGAGACCCCAGGAAGCCCTGGGAATGAGAACAATTGGGTGCTGGGGAGAGGAGATAAGTTTAGAATCATAAAGATCAGGAACGAGTCTGAGGGAAAAGGCAGAGTACACTGTTAGAAGCACCCAGGAACTCTACACACTTCTGCTGGATCTCAGCCTAGTTGGTGCAATTCAGGTCAAGATGGAGAGGCATTGAAAAGCTTCGTAGATGACGCACACTTTGTGGTTGTAATAATTAATATGGTGTTAAACTATAATTTTATGTTATATGAACTTAATTTCATGCAATGATCACAATAATCTCTCCATTACTTTCTATGTTCCAGACTGTATGCTAAGCATTCAACGTACATTCTCGTGCAATCCACGTGACTCAGTAGAGTAGATTTTAGCATCCTTGTTTCATAAAGAAGGAAACTAAAGTTTAGAAAGGCCAAACAGCTTATCCGAGATTGCACAGCTATGGTGTCTCTTTCTCTTGCAGACATAAGTAATCCAAAAGATTGGTAACTCGGGCTACTTCAGTCATGATACACACACTCTAGAAAGGGCTTGCTGAGACCAAAAACATCACTCACACCTAAGGACACGCTGATAATTTCTATCCCAAATGGAATATTACTGTAGTTTAGATTCTAGTGAATTTATTTCTTTAAATTTGTTCTAAATTATTAGAAAAAATAGGTTACAATGCAAGACTGAAGTTTTAGCTACCCATTGTTTGAATCTTGAGATTTATTGACATGATTACTTTCTGATTATAGACTAGGAAGATATATGGTTCTACCCTCATAAAAATTAAAATTGTGTGAGAAGCTTGATAAACGGCAAGCATATTTTTTTTTTTGGCTTGGAACACTGCATAGGAATTTCCGTTGTTAATTCACCATGTGTTCATGAATGGCTCTGACTACATGGTTTGGGACAACTAGGTTTTGGTTAAATACACTTCTCTTAAACCATTACTACCCACATTGTACTTCATTCATCATCAGAATACACTTATGTAGAAATACAAATGTTTATGTTGCCTGACTTTCTGGTTTTTTGAGATGGGGCCTCATGTAGTCCAGAACGTCCTTGAACTCATTGGCTTTGAAGTCTTGATCCTCTGGCCTCCATCTCCCAAGGTCAGGAATTAAAAGTATATGCCACCATACTTGGTTGACTTCCTCATTTTTATTGAAATCCAGTATCTGAATTCTAAGATTTTGAAATATTGCTTTCCCAGAATTCAATTTTGAAAATCTGTTTTTTACTTTTCTGAGCACAAACAGAAAATGCAATCATGGGCATTAATGAACAATTAATGAAACTAAAAAGTGAGTCTCAAATTATCTCAGGAATTCTTATTTTTGTTTGTTAGTTGTTTGGTTGTTTGGTTGGTTGGTTGGTTGGTTGGCTGGTTGTTTGTTTGTTTGGTTGGTTGGTTGGTTGGTTGGTTGGTGGGTTGGTGGGTTGGTTAGTTGGTTGGTTGTTTGGTTGGCTGGCTGGCTGGTTGAGATAGAGGCTTGTGGAGCCCGGGGTAGCCTTGCTGGGAGAGTGAACTTGAGCTTCTGTTCCTCCTATCTCCACTTGATAAGTGCTGAGAGAGCAAGTGCTCCACCATGCCTGGGTTATTCAGTGCTAGGGATGGAACGTGTGCTTTCATGGATGCTACCCAAGGACTTCACCAACAAGACTACTTCTCAGCCCCTTGTGCTTTAATTTGCTCTGTTCACAGTGTGTACTTCCTGGAGTTCTGTTGTCCCTCACACATACCATCTTTTGACCCAGCTCCCTTCTGTCCCAGTGTTCGTGCCCAACTGGATTTTATTTTAAGTCCATGGGTAGTTCCTGGTACTCTGCCTTCAGGGTGCCCTCAAGGTGAAGAAGAGAGCTCTGCCCAGCTAGCTGCTCAGGGAAGGATTTTGCCATTACTGTTGTGCTTCTCTGGAGCTCAGTGGAAGGTTGAATGCGTGTCCCTGCCTTCCTGTGTGTTTCCTTCAACCTTTAGGAGCCTGGAGGAGTCTTGAGAAACGAATCTTCACTCTTATCCGGTGTTAATAGAGTCCCAGGCACCTAGATCATAGACTTTGTAGGTGGAGTCAACACTACGGGATAATGTCTAGGTGCTGCTACCTCACACTAGAGGATTTATCCCAACACACACACACACACACACACACACACACACACACACACACACACACACACACACACATACATGTCTGCAGACAAACATGCACCCACACACTGAATTTTTAAACATACTGATCCCTTGTTTGTTTTTATTATCTAATGCTAACATTTTGTAGATATTCAATAATCAACATAGTAGCATATCCATTATTTAACATCCTAGACCTGGATGACATCTACAGTAATACTATGCTTCTGACCATTGTAATTTTTCCTGAGAATTTGCAAGCTCATACAACTCTCCATTCTCCATTCTTGGCCTTGATGATTTTAAAACCATAGCCCAGTCACTCTGTAGAATGTTCCTTGATTTGGATTTGTGTGCCATAATCTCAGGATTAAGGATGGCCTTTGTGCTTTTGTACAGAAAAATGACAAAAAAAATTGTTTCTTTCTCTTTCCAGCACATTGGGTGCCACACACGTCTATTTATTCCTTAAGGTAACATCCACTTAGTAATTCATGTGTCTGTGGAATTATACTTTATAACTATGTAAATCCCTTTTCTCCCATTTTTACCCATGGGAAAAAGAAAGCATCTTCAGCAAATGGTGCTGGCATAATTGGATGTCAACATGCAGAAGATTGCAAATAGATCCATATCTGTCGCCATGCACAAAACTCAAGTCCAAGTGGGTCAAAGATCTCCCATTTTTACCTGTTGGTTTTAACATTTCTCTAACTCCACTGTTACTAAGATGGTGTCTTAATTCTTATTTTCTAAAACCATTTTCTGCCAATATTCACTCACTGGCTTTCTGCTGTCTTCAAGGCTACCTCTCTCCACCGCTGTTTGACTGTCCGTAACTGCACATTCCTAAGTTAATATTTTATTCAGTAACTGCAACCCTGTATTATCATATATGTTGGTGCCCAAAGTGTCCCAGATTGGGCCAGGGGGAGGTCTGATGAGCTGGTGTGAATCCCTTAGACATACCTGCATCATTCTCTAAGCTCTCCCCTTCCTACCTTGCATCATGAGATCTTTTGGGTTGGTCTGTGTATTCAGGATGCTCTAACAAAATACCATAATCTGGGGGGCTTATCAACAGCACAAAGCCAGTTCTCACAGCCTGGACCCAGTACGTCTAAGATCAAAAGGCCTTTCTTGATTCCTAGACTGCAGCTTTCCAATATATCCTCACATGGTAGAGGAGGAACAGCTTCTCTCTGGGGCCTTCTATAAGATCTCCAATGCCACTCACGAAGGTTCTGCCCTCATGACCAAATCAATTCCCAAAGTTCCTATGTCCTAACAGTGTCACCCTGGAACATGGGAATTATGGAGGGACACACATCAGGTGCTTCACAATGGTTAGATCAGGGCCGGGGGACACTTTCCAAAGAAGCTGAAGAGCAAACCACCAACTTCCAGAAATTGCTGATTCTCATACCGAAATAGGTCTATAATTTGAACTGACTCACTAAATGTTTGGGCACCGGGGAGTGCACTCTAATCAGACTTCTGACATGCCACGCTCTGCACAGGCAGCTATCAGCACGTATCCTTCCCAACATCAAGCACTCATATAGGTACTGCTACATCACAGTCCAAGGCTTCCACCAGGACAAACAAAATGCTAATTACACCGAACCGCTTGGGTCCCTCCACCATCTGACCGGTCCTCCCTCCCATCGTCCCCGGTCCTCCCTTCCATCGTCCCGCCACTCAGTTGCCCCTGGCCTTCATCAGACTCTCTCCCAATCCAGGTGCAGGCTCCTTTCAGCATTCTTTCTGTAAATACAGACTCCATCCATCAAATCATTCCCAGAACTCCCAGCAGATTCTCATCACACGCCTTTAGTTTCTAGGAACACAAAGCTGCCGCGAGGCTCAGTCCACCACCACCCTCTCCCCACAATTCCTTTGGATGAACCTTTACTGCTGCCATGGCTGCCTCAGGCTTGCTCCCTACTATGTTGCCCACATGCTGCCTTCTTTGCCTGCCAACTCTATCCCAGCCCTGTGCCGTGGAGCCTCGTAGGATCTGCAGCCAGGACTAGGGCTTCCTCTCCTGGCTTTCGCCTTTGTCAGAGCTCACCCAGCAGATAACTCCTGGGCTCTTCCTGACAGTTGCAGCCGCTGGATTTGTGGGTGAGCGAATGCCCCCAACAGGTCTCTGCCTTCCTTCCCAACCTCGTCTCCAGCTGCTGCTCCACCCTCATAATCATGCGTGTAGAAATAACTTCAGTTCCTGCAGAACAGATGATTTTGGACATTGCCTCACTCCACAATCCCCTCCGTCCTCACTTCCTGTCACCACCTCCCATTGTCCTGTCCATCTTTTGGACGGCCCACCCTGACTCCTCTTTTCTCCTTCCCATCCCCGCCATCTGCTGCCTGGGTAGAGATGGGCTTCCCCTCCTCTGCCTTCGTTTAGCCCTTCAAATGACGCTGCACTAACCACACTGTAGTCTACCTCGAGTTCATGTCCCATTGCCTCTCCCTGGACAATCTATGATCACTGGAGATTCAATTACCTTTACCTTATGTCCCCAACACAGCACCTGGTGCCGGCAGATAGAATACAAGAGAGTCTCAGACAGTGTAAACGGTCAGGCATGAACAAACAACCAATGGCTAGATTATGCCACTGAGTCCGCTTTAAATTTATTCTTTTTTTTTTTCAGATACAAGTGTGGAGCATTCGCTCTCACAATCTTGTGAAAACTCACTTACTGTCTTTTTAAAATATGTAGATTATGCTGAAGGAAAATGCAGAAGTGTTAGGTATGAGAGCCTGGCACCCCGAGCCGGAGTTGACATGGTTCCGTTCCTTTCAAACACTCTCTGCCTGCACTTTTCAGCTGATCTAGAATCATCTTATATACTCTTCTGCCTTTCGGTTAAAAATCACTTTTTTTACTATAAGACAGACTGTTCATCATCATAAAGTTGTGGTCACTGAGTCCACTCCCCTGTGGTCATTACCAGGTTGTCTTAGCAAAAATTCTTGAGTGGAATGTAGTGCCCAAATATAGTTTCTCTACAGTTCTTAGCATGGTTGATTGGAAGGATGCAAATGTACTGCTTTGTCACAAAAATTCCATTTTTAGCTAAGGTTTTCTCCATGCCTTGTATCTCCTGTTGTTCTAAACACTGAGTTCCTGGGATACAAAAACAGATCTCATAGTTATGTCTAAAAATAATTGGCATTCAATAAATACTTGGAATATGTGAATAAGAAGAAATATTTTCCCAGGTATGGTGGTCACATCTCTAATTCCAGCACTCAAGAGGCAGAGGCAGTTGGATCTCTGTGAGTTCCAGGCCAACCAGAGCTACATAATGAGATCCTCTTTCTCAAAAAAAAAAAAAAAAAAAAAAAAAAGCATTTTTATTATCATGCCATTCCTAGAGAAGAAAACCTCAGTGGCTTCCCATGGCAAAATTGTAAATAAAATATATAAATTATAATTATTATGAATAAATAACATAAATTATAAAAATCAATTATCAATTATACATATGAATAAAGTTTGGAATCCATATGAGTCTGTTCACACAGTCCACGCCTGACAGACAGGCAGAAAGGGAGCTGGGTGGTGTGCTGACAGCTGATAGCAGAACCCACCTGGCCCAGTCTTTTCTGCCCTCCGCTTTCTGTCCCATTTTCCCTCCTTCCGAGACCCTGGCCCGCACACGCTAGGCACAGCCCCGCACACGCTAGGCAAGTGCATTACTACTAAGCTGTCCCCAGCCTGAGACACCTGAACACACCTGCTCCAGTAGTTTCTTCCAGCGCTACGACAGCTGGGTCAGAAGGCTACACAACATCACCTGCTGTGCCGAGCATTCCTTCTGCTCTCCGGCCTCCCCTCCTCTTTCTCTTCCTAGTCATGATAAAGGAACTGGCTTCTAGATTCCTTGCCAAGCCACCTCTGAGCGTCTCATCCTCACAGGGCAAGTAAGGTCATTTGTTGACTTTCCGTGTATGATTTTGATGTTAGTCTTGGGTCTCCAATACAGTTTAAAACTTTTATTTCTAATCCCTCTAATTCTACAACATGTATTTACCTAGGAATTTGGGTTATTGGGTGACATTATTCTGCTTTTTTTTGTTTTGTTTTTGTTCTTGTTTTTCAAGACAGGGTTTCTCTGTGAAACAGTCCTGGCTGTCCTGGAACTCACTCTGTAGACCAGGCTGGCCTTGAACTCACAGAGATCTGCCTGACTCTGCTTCCCAAGTGCTGGGATTAAAGGCGTGTGCCACCACCGCCCGGCTGCATTTTTAAAGATAGGGTGTCATGTATCCTACACTGGCTTTGAACTCACTAGGTAGCTTTGAGGATGACCTTGAACTTCAGATCCTCCTGCCTCCACCTCCAAAGAACTGGCATTATAAATATGTGCCACCATACCTGGTTTGTTCAGTTCTGATCAAAGCCAGCATTTCATGAATGTTAGGCAAGCACTCTGTTACATGCTACATGCCCAGCCCTCTCTCTCTCTCTCTCTCTCTCTCACTTGTGTGTGTTGTATGCATGCATATGTGTATGGTGAATGTATACCCTGTACATTACATGTGGATGCCAGAGGAGGACACTGAGTGTCTTCCTGTATCGCTCTGCACCTCATTTTCCACCTTTCTTCAGAAAGACTCTCGCTAACCCTGGAGAAGCATTCTCAGGTCAGTTAGCCTGGCTGGCGAGGGAGCTCCTGGAACGCCGCTGTCTCAGTTTTCTGTAGGTGCTGGGAATTCGAACTCAGGTCTCTAGCTTGCTTAACAAGTACTCTTACCCACTAACCCATCTTCTCTATGTTCTTAACAAAAAATCTAAACACTCCTCTTTTCCCAGAATTTTACACTTATTTATTTAGCTTGTGTGCATGTGTTCACGCATGTGCACATGCCGGTTTTCTCCTGCTGTGTGGTCTCCAGGAATGGAACTCAGCTCATCGGGCTCCATGTCAAGAGCGTTATCCATTGAGCCACCTCACCCGTCCCCTAAGCATTCCTTAAGTCTGGTATTCAGTAGTTGTTATTAACCAAAGGATCTGGAAGAGGTTTGAGGCCACTTGTGGGCTGGAGAGAGCTGCTGTTGTGGACAGAGTGTATCGAGTCTGAGTTTAGAGAGTTTTACTGCCGCGGTGAAACAAGGACATTGATCGAGAATGCACGGCCTGCGGGAGGTGTCGGCATGACCTGGGAGAGCTGGACTTGGGTTTGGAATGGGTGCGTCTGTTAAGCATGTAGCAAGCAAAAGTAAAAGAGAGAACAAGTAGCTACAGACACAATAGGCAGATAACAAGACATCGTGAAATCAGAGGTCACAGCGTCCAGCTGTGGTTACTAGCCCACATCAGAGCAGACAGGGAAGCTCAGAGTCGGGGGAGTAGCCAGCTGAGCTGTCCCTGAGGTTTAACTCCTGGCGTCCTCTCCATTACAGTGTAAACAAAAGCACTCTCTGTTGGGATCAGTTTCTCAAGGATGCAACATGTCTAACACCCTATTTGATCACACTGTACATCTGGGACTGTCCACCTGTAAATGATGAGGATCCCACCAGATCACACTGTACATCTGGAACACTGTCCACCATAAAAGATGAGGATCCCACCAGTCACACTTCAGCTCTGGTCCCCACTGTCCTTATTCTTGCTGGTTCTCCCAGACTGGGGCTCCAACTCTTTGGCAATTCTCTGATCCACCCAAAAACACAGATTCTCTTACATGAGCCAAATGTGGTTTACACAGCATGATGTTTAAGAACACTCACTGTTATCAAATCTGGACAGTGGTTGATCATTGTTGAGTTCTAGGTTTATCTAAGTAACAAACCTGTGCCCTTCACTTAAGGAAGGCAACCATAACCTCCATGCCTTTCCATGGACCCAACACACACACTGCAGAGGCATGCCCAGACACCTGAATGTTGAAGGATACATACCACACACACACACACACACACACACACACACACACACACACACACACACACACACACGAATCACACATACCAAGAGGTAGAACAGTGGATATCAGAGCCTTCTAATAGTATCTATATCACTTATTTACTCCACTTTTCCTTCCAAAGTAGAGTTTACCACACTTTTTCACATGATAGAGATGAGAATATTTCTTGTCCTTGGAAGTTCAGAGCATCACCCCTCCACAGCAACCCTGGTATACTGGTTGACTATTGTCATCTTGACAATGCTAGAGTCACCTGAGACGACAGGATCTCCTCTGAGCAGTGCTCCGTCATACTGGCCTACGGGCATGTCTGTGGAGAATTTTCTTCTTGATTAACGACTGATGTGTCGGGCCACTGTGAATGGTGACTGTCGAGCCTGTAGGCCTGGGGCCTATATTAGAAAGCAAACTGAGAAGCCATGAAGAGCAAGCGCTTTAGCGCAACTCTGTGGTCTGCCTCCTGTCCTGCCTGAGTCCCAGCCTGAGCTCCAGCCTGAGCTCTGGCCCTAGCGATGATGACAGACTGTAAGCTGTATGGCAAACAAATCCTTCCCTCCCCTAAACTGATTGTGGTCTGCAGTTTTTATGGCAACAAAAAACAAACTGAGTCATCCGGCCTCCCTCTGGTGCCCTCTGTTGGGGTCGTCAGGATGAATTATTAGAGTGTGGTTGAGGAAGGAAGTGAGGAAGCGTCAAGACTGTCTGCTTGTTCGACTTGTGCTTCAGCTACTGTGAAGGCACATCAGGAGGGCTGTGGAAGGCACATGGGCTTGCAAATTTAAATGATTGTTGTAGTGTGCTTTTCCTTCCTGAAACCAAAAGGTGATAATTAGTCTGTATGTTCATTCATCCGTTCATTAAACAAACATAAGTGGATTGCTTTCACTATGAAACAATCAAGACGCTTATGATTCCGTCAGCTGAATGAGGCTAGTCAACGTTTTCTCCCTTTTTTCTCTTGAGATGTGTCTTGTTCACCCAGGATATGCAATCAATACAATGTCAGTACCTAACAAATCGGTTGTTCCTGAGGCCTATGGCCTGGTGTAGCTCCAGCTCCCTCTTCCATTCAGGAGAGTACAGCAGAGTGAACAAGGAGAGGAAGACACTGAGAGTGTAACCTTGAATTCATCTAACGTGAAAGGAAGCCTTTTGCACACTCCCATGGTCCAAGAGGTACTGGTGATGAGCTGTTTACAGAAGATTTCACAGATGACTTTCAAACGATAGACGTCACAATAAAATGCATGGCTGCAGACGCAAAGGCAGCACTGAATGCTTCTTGTGACTGACGTGCTCGTGACCTTTTTATTTTACCTCAGATACCATGGTTCTGCTCACTCAGCCAATCCAATGGTTCTCCAATGTCACCATGCATCAGAATTGCCTGAAGCGCTTGTAAAGACTTACAGTGAGGTTGGCTAGATGGTTCAGTGGGTAAGGGAGCTTGTTGCTAAGCTAAACCTGACGACCTGCGTTTGATCCCTAGGACCCACATGATGGAAGGAGAGAACACTGATTCCTACACGCTGTTCTCTGACCATCACACAAGCACGTGACCCATGACCTCTACACACACACACACACACACACACACACACACACACACAGACACACACACACACACACAGACACACACACACACACGCGCGCACACATACACATACATAGACACACACATAGACACACAGACACACACACACACACACACAGACACACACACACAGACACACACACACACATAGACACACACACAGACACACACAGACACACAGACACAGACACACACACACACATAGACACACACACACACATGCGCACACACACACACACACACATAGACACACAGACACACACATACACACACACACACATAGACACACAGACACAGACACACACACACACACATAGACACACACACACACACACGCGCACACACACACACACACACATAGACACACAGACACACACATACACACACACACACATAGACACACACATAGACACACAGACACACACACACACACACACACAGACACACACACACAGACACACACACACATAGACACACACACAGACATACACAGACACACAGACACAGACACACACACACACACACATAGACACACACACACACACATGCGCACACACACACACATAGACACACAGACACACACATACACACACACACACATAGACACACAGACACAGACACACACACACACACACATAGCACACACACACACACACACACACGCGCACACACACACGCGCACACACACACGCGCACACACACACGCGCACACACACACACATAGACACACAGACACAGACACACACACATATACAAAAAAATAAATAAATAAATAATAGACTTAAAATCTAACTGTTCTGGTGGAAGCCCCACCTCTCTGCCCAGACCCTGCCCCTCAGAAAGTCCCGCCAAACACAGCTCCTCCCCCAGAGATGCTCAAGACCACTCCCACAGGGTATTTAAACTGCCCCCCAGAAACAGACAGGTGGTTTTTTGGTCTCTTGTCCCTGTCTCCTCTCTGGGGGACTGGAGAATCACCTGGGAACGCTTTACCCTTTAAATGGGGACATTTTCTAATTCAGTCTGATTTGGTCTAATTTGGATTGCTACATTGGTAGAGAGGCTTATTGGGGTGCAAAAAACTTTTCAGTAATTTTTAAAAAATAAAAAAAAATAGACAGCACCTATTGTGCTCAGTGCATTATAAAACAAAAGACTGTAGAGGACATGAAATCGGGAGGGAGAGGGTGGTGGTGATCTGAGAGGAGCTGATTTGGGAAAGGGTGGATTTAATCTGAGTACATAGTGTTCATGTGTAAAGTTATCAGAAAATGTATGTTAAAAGTTGAACAGTTCTCGGGTGAGGGTGATGCTGGAACCACACTGTGAGAAGCAGAGGCTCGTGTTCCTTCACCAACACATTTATTAAAAGCCAACCAGGCTCCAGGCAACAAAGGAAAAGTAGCAGAACCGACTTCATATGCATGAACACTTTCCCCACACTGTGCTAAAATCTCTACAAAGACATGATTTGCCCCATTCGTTTTAAGTTGGCATCTTTCTCCTATTTTAAATATGAAAATATCACAACCAAAAGCAATGAATCAATCTGACAGATCATGTGCATATGAGTCAGAATTATGATCTGAACTGGCAAAGCTTAAAAAAATAAAAAATATAGATAAAAAATTTAAAATGAATAAATAATAGCCCTGAGTGAAAAGTACTTACAAGGAAATAGAATTTATGCAAGGTTGAGGAAAGAGTTACAGTCCAGGGTACACGCCAGGGCAAGCCATAGCAGTGGGCTGCACACAGAGGGAGGGATAAGAAGTTTTTGTTGGAAAAAAAAAACCAAAGGAGAAATATGCATGAGCTGCTTGGCTGCAAAATGCATTGGTGTGGGAGATCTGAGGCCAGAGCTGTCAGCCCCGAGGTGGATCACTCAGGAAAAGCTTCTTTTCTGAATGGCTGACACTTAAAATCATGCTAAAAGTAAGGAAATCAGTGCAGAGTGTGGAGCACATGCTGAGGAGGAGTCAGTTCAGGGAGAGTGTGGAGGACATGCTGGGGAGGAGTCAGTTCAGGGAGAGTGTGGAGCACATGCTGGGGAGGAGTCAGTTCAGGGAGAGTGTGGAGGACATGCTGGGGAGGAGTCAGTTCAGGGAGAGTGTGGAGGACATGCTAGGGAGGAGTCAGTTCAGGTAGAGTGTGGAGGACATGCTGGGGAGGAGTCAGTTCAGGGAGAGTGTGGAGGACATGCTGGGGAGGAGTCAGTTCAGGGAGAGTGTGGAGGACATGCTGGGAGGAGTCAGTTCAGGGAGAGTGTGGAGCACATGCTGGGGAGGAGTCAGTTCAGGGAGAGTGTGGAGGACATGCTGGGGAGGAGTCAGTTCAGGGAGAGTGTGGAGCACATGCTGGGGAGGAGTCAGTTCAGGGAGAGTGGGGAGGACATGCTGGTGAGGTTCATGTTTGTCTCCTGTATGTTTGAGTTGGCCACTGTCCCAAGTCTGTTCTGATCACAAGTAAAATGTGAGTTTTCCCCCTCATATTTTCCTGGCTTTTCACTGTCTCTGAATCCGACAAGAGTGACTTCATCCATTTCTCAGATCTGGGGCACTGGAATCCAGGTGGCACTAACTGATACCGTTCTATAGCCAGTGATGCCCTGTAACACTGAAGAGTTTTACACATTCGAAGAGTGTTGTGGGTCTTTGCAGATATAAAACACACAACTAATGCTCCCAGAGATTAAATCATTAGTCCAAACCCACGTTGCTAGGAAACATCTTACAATTTAATCCCAGTCTTTTATGGCCTGCCAACCTTTATCCATGCCACCTTTAGTTCAAAATCAGAGTCAGATTAAAGAATATGACCCCAGGGGCTCCAGCGATGCTTAAGTGATGCACTTGCCTGAAGCACAAGAGCCTGAGTTCCACTCCCAGAACCCATGTGAAAAATCCAGGCCTGGTTAGCAACAGGGAGGCCTCAAAGACCACATGGGCCTCTGCAACCCTGAGCCAGGCTCTGAAGGAAGGGTTTCGAACCTCCTTAAACAAACAAACAGCAAAACCAAGCAAGGTGGCATGCACTGGTAAACCCAGAGCTGAGGGTGGATCTTTTATAAGCTCCTGGCTCTTTTATAAGCTCCATGACAATGAGAAACCTTGTTTCAAAAAAACCATCGTCTTCTGGGCTCCTCATACACAGGCATCCAAACCTGTACCCATGAACGCACACACACTTCTGAACCTGCACACATGAACATACACACATCTGAACCTGCACACATGAACATACACACACACATACGACTCCTAACTAACCAGGAAGCATTGAAAATGGGAGGTTTTGTCTTGTGTTATGGTTAACAGACAAAACTCTGGTGTTATCTCACTGAAAAGCCTTCTGGTATTTGTGGGTTCACTCTCCACCCTTTTAGGCATGGTATCATGGAAAGTCACCTTGATGACTCAAGACCTTGCGTGTCTCAGAACCACCAACAGCAGCAGTGGCCGCCACAGTCTTTCCTGAGAAACATCGTGGGAGATACAGATACGGGATGCTGGAGGTTGGCATGAATGTGTAGACAGCTCAACCGTATTATAATCCAACTATGGTTTAACCATTTAACTTTTCTCATTTTTAAAATTGCATTTATTTACTTATGTATTCATGGAGTACACGCAGAAGTTACCACAGCATACATGGAGATCTAAGAGGACAGCTTGGGAGAATCATTTCTCTCCTCCCACCAGGTGGGTCCTGGGGACCCAGGTCATCAGGCCTAGAGTCACTGGCCCCTACTTTTTCTATAATCAGAATCAAAAGGGGTCCAAAAGTAGGACTAACCAAATGTTTCAGCTGGGTGGGATTCAAATCACCCAATTTGTGTGCATAGTTAACAAGCACCATTAAAAGTGACCATTTCTCTCCTTTATGACTTGGTCAGTCACAAAGAATGAAGCTTTCCCTGATCCCTGTGCACGGCTGTTACCCCATCATCAGGGAGAGAAACGAGCTGTGTAATTACCATCTGAGACATGAATCATCACTTGCGGGGCCCAGACCTGCGTGAGTCTATAAAACGAACTCCGGTCCAGGTGCAAATGTGCATGCCTGCCAACCCCAGGGCCGATAGGATTGCTAAGCGACCGAGAGATGAAGGTTTTACCCGCCTCTGGCCTCGCTGTCCTTGTCACAGCACTAAAGTTTGCCACTGCAACCCCCACCCTACTTGCAGCCACCCCCAGGACCTTCAGGAGCAGCTACCACCTCGCACAGGTTTGTGACCCTCTGCCCCATCCCCTCATCCTTCTCCTAACCCAGAACATCCAACAGGGCACAACGAGAAAGTCAACAAAAATCTATTCTTTTTGAAAGTCATTTTAATCTCCACAGAAGCCTGATGAACCACACCATCTAAGATTCATGTCTGGTGCTTATCGGGTGCATGTGTTCCGTGGATGCATTAATGATTGGATAATTGTCTGTGTAGGTGTATCACATAATGCAGAACTGGAGTGGGGTTATAAAACATACAAAATTCAAAAGCAAGTATTTAAGGAAAAATAAGATCGGAAATAAAAAGACTGGGAATTTTATGCTCAGTGCTCAGCAGTCACAAGGGAAGGGGGTCTTAGGTTCACACTCTGAAACATGACTTTTGTGCTCAAGGTAACCTTGGTCAGAATTTAAGGTAGGCCAAGCTTCCTTCTCATCAGAGGGTCTTTCCTCCCTAAGCTGTGTTTCTCCACAACCCTTACCCCAACTTCCCTTCCCCCCTGTGCTCTCTTGCACCTGACTGTGATATGAAGGAACCTACTGTGGTGTGAGGGGTCTGAAACAATCAATTATACATCAGAATTTTGTAAATATTTCATGGCTGAAAATCATCCCAAATGCAGGAAAGTCTGTTAAAGGAGAATAGTGATTCTTGACCTGTAGGAACGAATTTCTATGACAGATTGCTAGCTATAGTGAAAGGTGTTGTAGATGTGCCCCCGGGCCTCTCGTGGGAGTCTCATGAAACTGCAGCATGCCTGTGATTCCATCTCCGCCTGGGGCTGCTGTCCTGTCAGCTGAGGCTGGAGATCTGTCACCTGGGCTCCCTGGACTGTTCCTACCAGCTGTTTTGCCTCTCGCCCATTCCAGTCGATCAGTTTCTCTTACAACATGAGAGAATTCAGGGAGCATTTGCAAAAACAGGCCTGCATTTAAATAAGCAAGTTCAGCTCAACAGTGGATGCCAACATCAACACTAGATGCCCATGTATAGATGAATTCAATTCAAAGTAGCTCCAGGTACTCAAACTGTCAATTGTGTTGTGCTGGCACTCTCTGTGGGTCCTCTCCCTCCAAATGTCGTTCCCCCTCCAGATTAATGCTCTAGTTCAGAAACCATAAAGCTTTGTGATACCCACTTCCTGGCACACGCAGCAGGTGGTGCTCAGCCAGAACAGATCTGAGCCAGTGGGAGGTTCTAACACTAGTCCAGGATTTGGGTGAATGTCATCCTACCCGCCAATCTTGGCCAGACCATTAGATTACAGGCTGTTGTGCTATAATGGCTGACTACAGTCTGCAGAACCAAAAATCAGCCCTTTACCGAAGGAATAGATGGTCCCACTGTAAACAGGACTAAGGTCAAAAAGTTCTGGTGAAGCCATCTTTGCTGGTCTGACCAGGTTGGGGGTATGGGGGCACATTTCAAAGGAACAGTGCGACTGAGGCTGGGGCTGCTAGACATCCTTAATTCTTCTCTCTAAGCAAGTCTCTGTAACGCCCTTGGGATCATGAAACTTGTCCATCCCTTGTCACCGGGCACACAGAGGTTCCTGTTGCAGCTAGCCCAGGCATCCGCTTTGGAAAGAGCACTTTCTTTAGGCGGCCACAAAGATGAAGACAGATCTCTCATGTTAAACTAGAAACAACTTATGTACCATCTTGTAGCTTACAGAAACACCCACCAGCCTTGTGAGCTTATAGAATCACAGATGTAAACAAGGAGTTTATATTGTTACCGATCATCTCTCGGCAAAGCGTGGGTGAGAAGAAGGAGCCCGTCTCTGCTCTCACGGCACTGACCGACAGGAGCGAGGCTGAGGAGAGAAGGCAAACACGTCACTCAGGTGCACGAGCTTGTTTCAGAGAGTGGGAAGCGATACTGGAAAGAGGCTGACTGACTGGGGCTGTCCGGGGAAGCCTCTCAGGGAGAGCCACATCTGGGATGAACCTCAACTGCAGAACGAGCTAGAAAATCCTGGAGACAGAGCAGGCTGGCAAAAGCATCCTCAAGTGCAGGAGTCCAGCATAGAGGAGTGTGGGATGCAATCACTGTGTGACTAGAGCTAAGAGACTTTGGGAGAGGTCACTAGATCATGGGCAACTAGAAAGCATCTTCCACACTGTTCTTTTCTTTCTAAATTGCTAGCTAAGAAATAACTCCAGACCCCTGGGTCCCCAAACCCACAGACATAAACATCTGCATTTGAGAGCTTAAATAGCTCTTGTTTAATTTATTTAATGTCTAGTTGTATCCTTAAATTCTGGTTTGTTAATCTGCATTTGGGCTTTGAAATGACAGAACGGGACTGTAGATATACTATGAACTGAGCTGGGGATGTAGCTCAATAGTGGTGCACTTGCCTGACATGCCCGAGGTCCTTCATTCAGTCCTCGGCAGTACACACACACCCACACACCCACACACCCACACACCCACACACACACACACACACACACACACACACACACACACACTCAGAGAGAGAGAGAAGAAGAAACTATGAAATGGAATAATGACCAAATGCCTGCCTCTTCCTACAATTGAGGATTTATTTTAAGGTTTGTTTTTTTAAATAGTGCAGATGTTTCCGGGTTTATGGTGGGGTTGAATCTTCATAACCTTCCCAATACACGAGTCCAACAGCTTATCAAAGCCGCTGTTGGACAACACAGCTAGCTGGTGTCCAGCTTGCCACTGTGTGGCTGGGAGCTGTGGTCGTGGCTGAGGCTCAGGAACCAGAGGCAGAGGCTCCCCACGCACTGCCAGCCGAGGAAGACTATGAGGGAAGTTTTGAAGAGTGGCTTGTGCTGAGGAGGCATCACTTTCACAGGGTCATGAAGTCGAAACTCATGAACTCTCCCTATTGGAACATGGGGACTTCCTAGTGGTGTTGACATAACATTGAAAACAAGCTGCTAAAGTGTCTCTAAAAGTAGTATAAATTCTCATTTACACATGATTATGAAAAGTTAAGCCATCCAAAAGAGACTCCTAGATTCTGTAACCATTAATACCACTTCCTTTTCTGTAATAAAGAATTTTTTAATTGTTATTATCTTTAAATTTTGACTTCTACTTATCTCACTGAATATTATACCATAAAAACATTTTGACTTTTAAACTATTTCCATAACTTTATTTTTAAAGAGTTACAAATAGGTGCTAACGAGTTGCCTCAGAGTTCAGTTCTCAACATCCACATGGCCACTCACAATTACCTTGCAGCTCCAATTTGAGGACATCTGATACCCTCTTCTGGACTCTACAGGCCCCTCATGCACATGGCACATACATTCACTCAGGAACACACACATACACATAAAATAAAAATATATATATTTAAAATACTTTAATTATCAAAAAAATCACAATCATTTCTGAATACAGGTACGTTATCATTTCCTTACCCATTTCTTTTGTTAAAGAAACACATTGTTACCCTCACACTGGTGTGATCAGTAGGTAAGACAGTTGGGAAGGCTGGAGCTGGCAAAATAAAGCTAAAGTAGAGAAATTCAAAGAATTCCCCTGGGCTCTTTGTGTATAGCCTGCACTCAGACAACACCAAAGTCCTTACGAATCTCTTTCGGTGACTCCAAGAGATAGAGGGAATGTTGGAGAAAGCACACCCTGGTCATTCCTCAGACCGGTGACACTCAGGAGGAATATTTCTAAATGTCCTAAGATGCTTCAGGGAGCCCGGACCACTGGCCAGCAGAAGCAAGCCCTCCCGGCCTCTGTCATTGTCAAGCACTAGAAAAGACGTGGGTAGAGGACTGCTTGAAGCGAATGCTAAGACTTAGTGACTTTAACTGCAGGGAGGGGCAGAGGGTGGGAGTTGTCAACGTCACAGCGTGAAAGTGGAGGCCTATAAAACAGAACAGTTCTAAGTGTACCTCTGCCAAATCTTGACTCCAGAATGGACGCCAACGCCTTGTCAACAACTCTGGCAAGAAAGTCCCCAGAGTGCTAGGCTCTCCCTGACTTAGAACATATGGCAGTCCCCAGAAGCGGCGTTTCATACTATAGCCGAGGAAATCACTAAACCACCTTCTCCTTGGTGCCATTTCAGTGACAAAGTTTTGTCTTTTTGTTAAGCAGGAATAACCTTTGAGTTTATTTCATTAAAACTGGCTGATCTACTTCCATCTACTAAGTTCAGCCTTAAACTTTTGACACTACAGGTTTGGCAACCTGTGCATATTTTAAAGGAAAAGAAAATGTTATAAACATTGTGTAGATTCATAGGAGAAAACATAAAAACTATAATCGAAAGAGAAATGCCAAAGATCTAGAATCAGCATGTAGCACCGTGGCTTTCAGATAACTTCAGAAAACATAAAAACTATAATCGAAAGAGAAATGCCAAAGATCTAGAATCAGCATGTAGCACTGTGGCTTTCAGATAACTCCCCGTTACTCAGGGCACGGCTTTGACAAGGCAAGCAAGGACTTGGTTTTGGTTTTGAGGTTTGGGTTTTTTTTAACTTTCTATTTATTCTTTGAGAATTTTATACATGCAAGCAATATATTTCAACCATATTCACACCACCCTCTAGCTTCTCCCAGATCCTGCCAACATTCCTCACCCCAACCTCACACTTTGTCTTTTTAAAATGGCCCTCTGAGTCACTCAGTGCCCCCCATGCATCACAGGTGTGGGGCCATCCCGAGAAGCAAGACCAACCTGCCAGGCACCGCACCCGTAAGAACACTGAACCCCCATGCCAGGGGTGGGAGTCTCCAGTCGTCATTTACTCCTCCCCAATATGATCCTGCTAGTACTCAAAATTTTGAGGGTTTTTTAGGGCTTTTTGCGTTGATTTTAGGGGGGTGCCCAGTGTACAAATGTGTTTTTTGTTTGTACAAATGTGTTATTTCTTTTGATTGTTGAGTCTTTGGAAACTTCCCACTGGCTTCCCTGTGTCCTTGTTGGTGACTATGGCACTTTAATAATAGCAGTAAGTGTGGGTTTTGCCTAATTTATCATAAATATTCCTCTTCTATGGTCACATCTCATAAAGCAGACATCAGAATGTCGAGTACAGCACATTCTCAAACATGGGGGGGGGGGATACTCAAAACTGAAACCCTTTCAGAAATAGAGCATCTGGTCTTAGATGCAGTTCTCCGTTCTCCAAGGAGTGTAACTGAGACATCACTCAAGCTGCCACAGCATCAGTTTGCGCACAACCAGAAGGCCTCCACGTGGCTTCATCCTCAAAAAGAAAGAAAAAACAAACAATAGCAACAACAACAACAAAAAACCCATAAAACTCCTGCCACAGATGGGGTGGAACCAGAATCACCCCATGTGTCAGAGCTCCTCATCCATAGAAAGGTCTAAACTAAAAAAAAATTCGTTTCAGATTTATTTTTATTTATGTGTATGTGTTTGTATGAGTGTGTGCCACATATGTGTGTGCTCACAAAGTCCCAAAGACAGAGTCAGATCTCCTGGAGCTGGAGTTACAGGTGGCTGTGAACCACTGACCTGGGTGCTGGGAACCAAACTCAGGTCTCTGGAAGAACATCAAGCACTCTTAACGGTTGAACCATCCCTCTAGCTCCTTAGCTAAACTTCCTCATGGGGGATCACCAGCAAAGTCACCTCCTCTTACCGGCAGGACGGGAATGTGGAAATAGAGCATGAACATATCAACAGCCAACTTCACCACAGAAAACTGTGGGTATAGAGAGCACGAAAGGGAAAGTACTAGTCTGCAACTGCCCCGCCCACAGTCAGTCAACACTGGCACTCAGACATCCCCGCCTCCCTTCACTGTTCATGGCATGCACTTTACTTCTGAGATTGCTCTTCTGTTTCACTCTGTGTGCGCTGCTCCATTGAGAGCATTCTCTATGCCATTAAATATTTACCTTCTAAAAACATGATCTTAATATGGACCTAGTTTTGTGTCACATAAATATATAATAATCTTCCTAACAAGTCACACGTTGTAGGTGGGACGCAACACAGCAGCAGAGCACTTGCACAGCAAGCCAAAGTCTCTGGGTTCACTCCCCAGCACTAAAAGAAGTACACCCCTGTTGTAAAGCATGAAGTTTGCTTTTATGGATAATTGAATCTATGGTTAGGATGGAAATAAATATTTTATTTATTCATAAATTTTTTATAATATAATACAACACATACAATCAATAATCAACTAAACTAAATATAAGATTCTAAATCTCTAGCTGCATTGGACAGGGGAAATTCCTGGACCAAACATGGGCCTCAACCTTGCATATGTACAGCCCTGTGCAGTTCAGGGCACCCTAATCCCAATCTAACGTCCACAACAGGGCGAACAAGGTATCCTAACGGGTTTGAAGTCTGTATGTGTGGGTGAAACTTGATCATTTAGGGAGGGGATTAATATTTTTTCTTAATTCTTTGAGGATTTCATACACGTATGCAGTATATTTTGACCATATTCATCCCCCACTGCTCCCCTCTGACCCCTCCTGGATTCTTGCCAAGTCTCACTCCCAACTTCATGTCCTCTTTTCTCTCTCCTTTTTTTTTTAACCCTCTGGATCTAATTGGCACTACTCACATGCACAGAGGCACAGGGCCACCCACTGGAAGGTGGTCAACCTACAGGGAGTCATACCCCTAAAGAAAACGGCCCTCCTTCCCTCGGTAGCCGTCACTGGTCTATACCTAAGCTAGGGAAGGACTCGTGTGCTGCTCCTGTATCCATGCTGGAATATTGACTGGACCGATTTTGGGTAGTCACAACTGTACCAGGTAGTGGTCCTGTTGTGTCCAAAGGACCCTGTCTCTTCCAGTCTTTCCACCCCCTGTTCCAGAATGTTCCCTGAGCCTCATATGCAAGAAGCCTAGTACCTTATGGCTTCTTTTCTTTGCCTCAATGGATAGCGAACCTGATCAGGAAACCAACCCTATGAAAACAAAGGTCACCCACAACCCACGAGAACTAGTTGTCCTCTTTGTGTCTAATGAGAGGCTGAAGCGTAAGTCCTCTTGGGGAAAGACACTCATTTCACATTATGTGTTATGTGTTCTACACCATGTGATTAGGAATGACGTGCCAACATCAACCTGTGGTCTCCACATGAGCCCACACAAGCAAGTGAACCCACACACACACACATATGTATACCACAAACACACCCAAAAGCTGTAGGGGTTTGGGGATAACAGCCTACAAGCCTTAGTATTTAAAGGTAATCATTAATAACTTTGGATATACCTGTTTAATCTATGCAAATATGTCTAAGTTTTTTAAATACACCCTACTTTTACATCAGAATATTGCCCCTATCTTAGCTGAGTAGGAGTGTTCTCCAACCACACCATGGATGTGTCAGCCTGCCTCTCCATTTCAGGAATATCTTGACAAGTATTACACACAGAGAGGAGGCCCTCAGGCTGCTGAGATGGTGGTAAGAGGAGGCAAGCCCATGGTCAGGAAGATTAAGGAGCTACAATCTTTCTTCGGCCTCCAAGTCACTGGGAAGTTGGACCAGAATACAGTGAACGTGATCAAGAGGCCTCGCTGTGGAGTTCCTGATGTGGCTAACTACCGCCTCTTCCCAGGTGAACCCAAATGGAAAAAAAATATTTTGACATACAGGTAATGAGATTGAGTCTTTCCCAATTCAAAGAGAAAGACACACTTCACCCTCTTCTTCTCTTTCCAAGCTCTCTTCCTTTTGATCTGTATGAAAGGCAGAATCCACAACAGCTGTTTGTTTGAAAATTCTAATCTCAGGATAACTGTCCACCTCCCCCATTACAGACCTGGTCAGCTGGGAACAACTCTTAGTTTCGAGTTAAGTAACCCATGGTAGGATTGATAACCTTTTAATCTGAACTAGTCAAATGAGAGACCACCTCAGAAGAACAAGGTGGATGTCTCCTGAGAAACAACATTGAAGGTTGGCCTCTGCCCCCCCACACACACACACTGCAAACGACTCGTTAATACAATTCATTCCTTGATTCCACAGATTATTTCCTGATGACTTTGGCTACTGTAGACACTCAGTTTATGGAGTGTAAAGGTGAACTACTCATCTTTCTCCTTTCTAGTCTTAGGGGAGATAGACATGAACAGGGAGAAAGAGGTGTCCTCATAGGCCTCAGTGGGCTCTGGGGCAGCAGTGGGGGCAGTTGGCCTGTCATACAGAAGTGACACCTGACCCTGAGCTGAAGGTAGTTGCAACTCCAAGCCCCATTCCACATCTTCCTCTTTAGACTGAGACCCGCCCCAAGGCGCTTGTCCCTCCCCCTTTGGCTCTGGGTATGGAGAGCAGATACCCCACTCCAGCTTCCTGAGCCAATCCAGGTTAGACCTCATTCACAGGTTAGACCAAAGTACATCACCCAAGGTGCCCAGCCTCAGTGGGCTTGAAGGAAGCAGGTGACGCTGTCACGCTTGGGCCTCACACAGGCCCCAGGGGTGTAGCTTTGGGTGGTTCAACAACAGATTTCTGTAGAACTTAGGCCATTTCCAAGCAGAAAACCCACCAACCAAGCTGAGTGAGATGGGCTGAGTGACAGTTCAGTCCCAATGCCCAAGAGAGTGTGCAGCACGGAGTGGTGGGAACCGAGGCTGGGGCGGGGGAGCGTGGGGGGGGGGGAGGCGCGGGAGAGGGGGGCGCAGTCTGAGCAGTAAGAACTAGCTATCGGGAAGGCCAGGATCTGGATCAGCTTACACTCCCAGAACCAGCCCACCTGGATGAAATTTGGAGATGAGGAAGGGCTGGGCTGCTGCAAACTTCACCAGGTCGGAGCAGAGCACCTTCCTTACCATAGGAGGAACCAGCTCCAACGGCAGGGATTCTGGGGTCTGTTCTTACGTTTCCAAGAACTTCATGTCCTTGTTGCTAAGAAATGATGTAACTTTACAATTAAATTGTATTTTAAAACAAAGATAACCAAAACGCGCTACTTCCTACTTTTGCATTTTGCCATCATCTGGATTCACAAGCTTATCCACGTCCGTTTGACCCGATTAGTTTCCACACTCCACAACTGGCCTCTTGACTGTGGCCAATGTGGCATCCCTGACAGTCGGTCACTATTTACAATACAGAAACCAGCAAGCCATGCAGGCCACGCGTTGTTCCCTGCGGAAGTAGGTTGTTAACCCATTCTGACAAACTGAACGGACACAGGAAAGGAGAACTTGGCGGAGACTTTTGTTAACTGCTACTGGACTCTCCGTCCACAAGATGGCGCTTAAAACAAAGAAATCTAAACAACACGGCCATCTGGAGGGACTAACCACAGTCTGAGAAACAACTTAAGACCTTAAAAAAAAAGTAAATTCATGGCATCTTTTCATAATTTTCTTCAACTGTGTCCTATAATTTTAGGCTGTGACTATGCACAGTTAACAGCAGTGACATGAATCAAGATAGCCTGACACTTGGCGATGTGTAATACTCTGTGATAAATAATGCAGCCCTGAAACTCCTCCACACAACTCCCAACACCCAGGCATCCCTGCTTCCAGACAAGCTCACTGGCACCAGCACTCCTCTCCAAGACCCTAGAGGCTGTCTTGATGCTTTACAGCTCCCGGGTGTCCGAATCACATCTTGTAACAACACCAGATGATTACAATGGACAGCACAGCAGAGCACTCCTGTGCACAGGCTTTGAAGGCAGACAGAGCAGGACCAGGCTCCTACTAACCACACAGTGCAGGCCTTGATCACCATCATTACGACTGCTTCGGGACTGTGAGGCCTAGACAACACACCACCTTAAAAAGTGCTTAGAGCCCTGTCTAGTGCAGAGCATGTCTTCAAAGAACATTGCCTAGGATTACCATCAGTTCATGTTTTTTTCAATCCGTAGACCCCGGGTCAGGGTTTTCTCCACCTCCTCTTCTCTTCTTTTCTCCATCTTTATCTTGACTGTCTCAATGTCTGTCATCAGCTCAAGGATACAATTGCTCTGCCCGTAACAAGAGGGAATGATGAGGTGCAGTCTAACTGGTCCTAAATCATAGGTTTGTATGACAAAGGGGTGTGCCATATTTTGAAATCATTAAATAGTCCAGAACTGAGCAACTTCCATCCTTTCTTTTGGTCCTTCTTTTGAGTACCCTAGGATTTTGGTCTTGCATGCTGGTTCAAATCATATCACCTGCATGAGAATAACCTAAGATACTTGCTAAAATACAGGTTTCAGGACTAAACCAGTACATTTAACAAGCTTGCTAAACAGTTGTTGTGGATCCTAAAGTTTGAGAGTCCCAGAGCATCCTTAAACATCTAGCCTTGGTCCCTCCACTTGCCGAGCACCTAATCTGTGTAAGATGCTGGAACCAAAGCTAGAAAAGGGAGAGGCTTTCGATCTGCCGCCAAAGTCTGAACATCTACCTTCTGCTTCTGTAGCCATTATTCCAGCCCAGTCAGAGTCCCCGCTGAAATTCTCTCCCAGACCTTCTTTTCCTGCTGGCAGAACCCCAACCTATGTGCTTCAGGGCAGAAGGAACCCCGGGATCCGGCAGCTCTGTTTCCACACACCTGTGTCCAAACCCACCATGCTCTCCTGTGTTGTCACTCGGGGGCTTCCTGAAGTGCTCAGCCCTTGTCTCACCCAGTGTGCATTCTGTTCTAGGCTAGCACATCCTCTCCAAGGAAAGCACACACGGGTTAAAAACCTGACTGCTTTTGCAGAAGATCCAGGTTCAATTCTCAGTACCCACAAGGCAGCTCACAATCATCTGTAACTCCAGTTCCAGAGGGATCGATGTCCTCTTCTGGCTTTCATGAGCCCTGCATACATTGTGCACAGACAATTTGTGTAAGCCAAACACCAATACACATAAAATAAAAATAAGCATTTTTCAAAGTAAATTTTAAAATTTTCAAAAGAAACTGCATCCCTCTGCCTCTCTCTCTTTACCTCTGTCTCTCTCTCACACATGCACACAGACAGATAGACACACACACACACACACACACACACACACACACACACACACACACACACACACATTGACACTCATAAGCCACTCCCCCCAACTCTGGGGAAGTCTCGTTGGCCTTTGATAAAGAATTGAGGTAGAAAACCCTCAAACAAATAACAACGAAAACTAAACTTTCAGAAGCCCAGGTTGTCTCTGCTTTCTGGGTCTCTCCATAGTGTCCTGTTTGACATGAGACAATTTGAGATGTTCCAAAGCAGAGCAAGAACTACCATGAAGACCGGGCCTGCGTTCTGTGAGCAGCCTGGGTATTCCCTCCCCTGCCACTAAAGCCCACACATCTTTTCCTTTTCCAGAGTCTCTAAGTACACACCTTCCATGAGTCCTGCTGAGGTGGACAAGTCCATAGAGATGGCCCTGCGTGCCTGGAGTACCGCAGTCCCTCTGAACTTCATCAGAATAAACTCTGGGGAAGCAGATATCATGATATCTTTTGAAACCGGAGGTATTGTGCTATTTCTTGGGTTCTAGCTCTAAGGCCAAGGAGAATTGCCCCACACTTGCTCCTTTGACAGACTGATGGAGTGATCAGCACAGGGTTCCATCGCACAGTATTGGGATAAGCGAAGGCCAAGACCACAGCAAAGATGGACATCTTGCTAGAAGGTAGAAAGGGGCAATCTTAGCACTGCTTGTCATCTGTAGCCTCCACTGTGGGACAGACTCACTGATGTGCACTTTCACTGTGGCTCTGCCCCAGGAGAGGACAAGTTCTGTCAGCCTTAGTTTTCCCAGTGGCTAGGGGGGCCGGATGACTCCAATGTCCATCACTATTACCTGGTTCCACGTTACCCAATATTCTCCCACCTGGAGTCCCCACTGAGGAAGTCAGTTCCCCAGGGACCTTGTGGTAGCCAGGCCCCCCAGCAATGGTTACAGAAGTAGCATTCAGGTCTTACCCATGCTTGAACACTGCCTTTGGGAAGTACATGTGAAGCTTGCCTCTACCTGCCTGCTTCTCCATTTTCTCACAGCCTGATACCAAGTAGAACATGACTTTGAACATTATTGGTAAAGCTCTGAGTCCTTTGCAGAGACACACATGCAGGAAACAGACACACAGATGAAACAAGAGGCCCCTGAAATTCTCCCCTCCTCAGGTTCCAACAGTGAAGTTGAGTGTCTCTGCCTCTTCCCCTGCCCAGATAATGTTGCTAAGTGCTCGAGGCATTCTGAGCCCTGAGCTTGTTCCAGTCTGATGTTGCTACAGGGAATGTGCTGGGGGAGGGTGGGGAAGGAGGTCAAGAGAGTCATGAAATGGCCTTGGAATCTGGCCCCCGGCAGGTCCCGTTCCTGCCAGGCATCAAGGGCACTTGGTGAAATGGCAGGACATTGTAACTCAAGGTAGGTTCAGGGGCATGGAACTGATCAATGATTCTCTATCTTTCAAACTGGTATTCTGTCCTCAGCACAAAGGCTGACTAGAGTCCAGGCAGCCATCTCAGCATCTCCTCAGACACACAGACCTGATTAAGCTGCATCACCTGAGACCTGAGGAATAGCATACTGAATTTAGGAGTGCTGGCTTTAAAAATGAGTGCAGCCACTCACGTACACACATACAAAGTAAATAAACTTAAAATTAGTGAATGGATTAATAAAATGAAATACCAATTTTTAAGTGAACCAAAAAAGTGAGCATTGTCAGCAGGGCGGCGGTGGCGCACGCCTTTAATCCCAACACTCGGGAGGCAGAGCCAGGTGAATCTCTGTGAGAAACCCTGTCTCAAAAAAAAAAAAAAAAGTGAGCATTGTCACCAGAATCCTGAGAAATCGAGAGCAGTAGCTTCTGCTCCATCCTCCAGATGGTTTCCTCTCCTGTCGAATTTAGAATGCTGTTAACTACAGAGGAGATAAAAAGCACCCAAGGCTTTGGGTGCCAGGATTTTCCTAACCACCTTTACTTTCACAGACTTTACATGTGCAGGTATCAAAGTTAGAAATTCATTTTCTTTTATTTTTTGACACTTAAATTATACTGTGGAAAACAGACAGAAAGCGGGCGTTCAGTTTACTGAAACCCTCTCAGGGGCATCGGATTTTGAAAGCTCTTTATGCCAACAGGTTCATATTGTGATCAGTCAGTGGGCCTGGTTGCTGTCAAATGTCCCTCAGTTCTTTCTCCTTCTTTGATCTGTGCTGTGTGACTGTCTACCATGTGCTGTGTGTGGTGATAAAAACCATTACAACATTCTTATCTGTTTGCAATGTCTCCTTTGAAGTACAAAACAATCTTTTTACTTTTCAACTAGAGAAATGATGTGGCAGTTAAGAGCTCTTGTGCTGTAGTTCCAGCTCCAGGGAAATCTGATGCTCTCTTCTGGCCTCCCTGGGCACTGCACATACTCCCACAGGGACACGCACACATACACATAATTAAAAACAGATCTTTAAGATGAATCTTGAAAAGTGCATTTAAGGGTCAATGTTGTTGAGAATGTTGCCCACTTTCTGTGACCCCAAGAACTACTATGCCTTAATCCGACTGGTGTTTCCTACTTAGATCACGGGGATTCCTACCCATTTGATGGGCCTCGAGGAACTCTGGCCCATGCATTTGCACCTGGAGAAGGCCTGGGAGGAGACACACATTTCGACAATGCTGAGAAGTGGACTATGGGAATGAATGGTATATATGCACAATTCACCATAACCTGGAAACTATTGTACCTTCTTCTGGGCCTCCATCATGAAACCTTGAGGTTCAACGTTCCAAGCCACCCTTTAACTAGGGGGGCTGGCTAGGAAAAACAAGTAAGCCAAAAATCCAGAAGGGAACACAC